>NC_057797.1:221613959-221841307 GCF_018294505.1 Triticum aestivum
GGGCTCGCCGGAGAGGTACCCCACTATCTATCTTAGGGTTCAAGGTGGGGGAGGTGCTCGTCGGTGGTGGTGGTGCAGTGGCGTAGAGATAGCCGCAGAAAAAGCTCAACAGTGGGGCTAGAGGGATGGCCGGGGCGGCGGCGGACCGGCGATGGGGAGTGGTTTCGAGGTGGGCGAGGCGTCGCTCCGCCAGCCACGGGCGGCGGGGGCCGGCGGTTTGGCCGGTGGTGGCTGGCGGCTTAGGGGGGTGGAGGTTGAAGATGAACTACTACACGACCAGCTGCCCCAGCTCTCGCACACGTTGCTGCTACTGCTTTTTTTGCTACTAGTGCGTTCAATTTCGACAGTAAAATTCAGTTTCGATAGCAAAATTCAGTTTCGACAGTTAAGTTCAGTTTTGACAGTTAAATTCAGTTTCAACAGTTAAGTTCAGTGATGAGCGGCTGATGTATTTTAGATCTAGCACTTTGTGGTTATGTATTTTACGTCATCTATTGGAGATTCTATTATAATTCCACTCAGGTTAACATTGTCTCTCTTGTCCTACTTTAGCCTCGGCATCGTACAACTCACTGGAGCAGCTCCAACGACGAAACCATCCATCATAGCGGAGCAGTACCCCAGGCTTCATCTCAAGATGCCTAAGATCTTCTTCCCCTCCGCCGATAGCCAAGTCACCCAGATCATCCTCACCGACCAACCCAATCACGCTGAGATCTACATGGCTTCGCCAAAGAGGTTGTACACTTGTTGCATCTATTTTTTACTCTACATGTTATATATATTGTCCACTAAGCACACGTAGTAACGTGAAATATGATTATTTCTCCTACTATAAGACAAGCAGTGAGGTACCATGCAACTTAGCTATCCGTGATGGACTCTCTTGAACACCATCATTATTTATCTCTGCGTGTTTGAGTTGTGCATTTGTTGATGGGCCTGGGAGTTGAGCTAGTAGGGCAGTGGCCTGGGTCCAAAGTAGTAGAAGTAGCACCAAAACAGTTTTTGAGTGTAGGCTTTTCCTTGCTCAAGCCTGCCTACTAGAATCGCCAGTGCTTGAAAGGAAAAGTGAAGGAAAAACATAGGAATTGGAAAGTTCCTATGGTACTACTATTCATGCATTCGGTTCAAAGGAATGGACCAAAGGAAAACTGTAGGATTTGTTCCTTTAGTGTCTCCTTGAAAGAAAAACCGTATGAATTTTAATATCCACCTGTCCTCCTTTCCAAATTCCTATTCATGAAGCACAAGACTAAGAGATAGTAGCATAATAGCATTATAACCATACATTTTCTTGTGGTTTGACTTAATCTCACCATGCTTCTTTGCATCTTGTGATCTTCCAACTTGTGAACCAAACACCCAGATTGGCAGAAATCAAGTGTTTTTAAATTCTCTGTTTTGCACGTGCATTCCTATCCTATTACTGTGTATTTCCTATCCCTACGTTGTTAGAATCCTCCAATTCAAATAAGCCCTTACAGAATTACTTCTCTTACGGATAGTTGTCAAAGAAAACCTTGTGTGGTTTGTCCCGCTCCTGTTGCGCTGTTGTCCACCCCAGCTCAGCTGCTCCAACGATAAAAGGGTCCAGCAGAGTAGGGATCCGGCCTCCAGACTGTCTTTCACCTCCTCGGATCTTCTTCCCCGCCGCCGGCAGCCATGACAACTGCATTACCATCATCAACCGAGTAGATGACCTCAAGGACTACATGGGTCCGCAAGAGAGGTCACACTCTTTCGTGTCTGCTTACGTTATGCATCGCTTAATATTACATGCTACTTTATTGTCCTGTTCACCAATTAGACTCTGAGTCAGCTCCAAACTAATGGTCAAACTTGAGTTTGTAAATGGTTGTGGGGTACATATCGGGGCCGCAATCAATAGTATGTATCTACTATCTGGTTAATCTCTGGTGTCTACTATGAGTTTCATGTTGGGTGGGAAACAAACAGTAAAGAAGCCATTATCTATATTTTTAACTGAAGCGATTATCTGCCTGCTATCATTGGTTTTGGGTCTATCCACAAGTTGCTACCATCACTCTGGATTTCTGCATGCACTCCTTACATAATCTCACTATGTTTTATTCCTATGCATGTCAGTTACTGTACACAATGGAACTGAACATGTAGAGCAAAAGAGACGAGCCTTGCGTGGCAATAAAATTTCATGCAGACGTCGCTCCATGGTAGGCGCAAAGGCAGCCCCCCTCCACCTATTTCGGATTGTAATCGAGAGGAAGATATCTGTTCTGAGCGGGATTCAGAAGGAGAAGACCACTCCTATTTACCCCTTGAGGTCTTCGCTCTAACTTGGCATGCTGATGTTGGTTATATCATGCATATGGTGCCTTGCATTGCTTATTTATACATCAAATATGTCATCTGCTTAGTTTAGACATGCTTTGTGTGAATGCCATCTGTTTAGTTTATTCATCGTTTATGTGAATTATGCAATGCCATCTTGTTTAGCCAGGCATCATATATGTGAATTTTGCAATACCATCCTGCTTAGCCAGTCATCTTATATGTGCATTATATCAGGGCATCCTTTTTTCCGTTACTTATTACATTTGTCAACAATGTTAGTAAATTCAACTACTCTTTGTGTGCATCAGCCATTTGACATGGTGATGGAAAATTCTGGAGTGAAAACAAGGTCTTCAGTGCAGACTATGCTATCCGACGAAGTGCATATCTCGCTGGTTACGGATAGCTCCTCAGAGGAGGATTCAGAGACAGATGACTAGTCCTATTTCCCCCCGTGGTGTATGGTCTAACTTGGCAGGGTTATGTTGCTCATATCGTGCGTATGGTGTCTTGCATTGCTATGTTATTTGATTAGTTTAGACATGCTTTGTGTGAATGCCACTTGTTTAGTGTCTAATTACCATATATGTGAATTATGCATTGCCATCTTGTTGCAAGACATTATATATGTCAATTATGCAATGCTATCTTGTTGCAAAGGCATTATATATGTGAATTATGCAATGCCATGCTGTTTAGCCAACCATCATGTATGTGAAATATATCATGCTGTCATTTTTTTGTATTATGTGTTCCATTTGTCGAAAACATTTGTATATTCAACTACTCTTCCTGTGCATCAGCCATTTGAAGCGGTGATGGAAGTATCTGGAGTGAAAACAAGGTTTTCAGAGCAGACAATGCTACCTGCTGAAGTAGACATCTTGCTGGTTACAGAGAGCTCCTCAGAGGAGGATTCAGAGACTGATGACCAGTCCTATTTCCCCCTAAGGTCTATACTATAACTTGGCAGGGTTATATTACCCAAGTCATGCATGTTGTCTTGCATTTATTAGTTTTTACATCATATATGGATTGCCTTCTGCTTACTTCCTTACTATATAAATCATATATTTGAATTATATCATGCCATCATGTTTACATACACAACATCTATCTGAATTATGGCATGGCAACCTGAGGGAGTCCTGGATTAGGGGGTGTTCGGGTAGCCGGACTATACCTTCAGCCGGACTCGTGGACTATGAAGATACAAGATTGAAGACTTCGTCCCGTGTCCGGATGGGACTTTCCTTGGCATGGAAGGCAAGCTTGGCGATGCGGATATTCATGATCTCCTACCATTGTAACCGACTCTGTGTAACCCTAACCCTATCCGTGTCTATATAAACCGGAGGGTTGTAGTCCGTAGGCAATAAACTCCATACACAACAATCATACCATAGGCTAGCATCTAGGGTTTAGCCTCCTTGATCTCGTGGTAGATCTACTCTTGTACTACCTATATCATCAATATTAATCAAGCAGGAGTAGGGTATTACCTCCATCGAGAGGGCCCGAACCTGGGTAAAACAAAGTGTCCCCAGCCTCCTATTACCATCTGGCCTAGACGCACAGTTCGGGACCCCCTACCCGAGATCCACTGGTTTTGACACTGACATTGGTGCTTTCATTGAGAGTTCCGATGTGTGATCGACAAAAGGATCGATGGCTCGCCTGCAGATCAACTGCGACTTCGGCATCTTCGTCACCAGCTCGACTGGTCACCTTGGTTCGACCAAAAATTGCGCCCCATGTTCGGATCACCATGTACGGACGAGGGCCTTCATCAAACATCAACTCCGATCTCTATCAAGATCACGGAGGAATCATCTATGGAGCTCGGGGGCTCAATGTCAACATTGCCCTCAAGCGACCGTGCTGTTTTCTGGACAGCGAACTCGTATCTGCCACCACCACCTCCTCGGGTATCGCTTTGACGATCGCTTTGGTGGAATTGTGCGGAATCGAGTCTATAACAACCCTAGAAAATTTCGTCGAGTTCCGATGGAGGAATCTCTGGCAATCCACGATATACCGGAGCCCTGTCAAATCTGGACGGGAATTTGGATGAATTTAGGGCGTGGTGTCCAGCTTCTAGCTCGGACGTCCTTTGGAAGATCCAACCGTTGATCGGCTGCAGAATTCCTATATCTACCACCTCTCAAAATTTTGGCTCGATCCGACTGTCCAAACTCCAGGAACCATCTGATTAGTGCATCACTTTTCGGATCTGTTTTCTGCGGGAAAACGAATCCGACCCGAGTTCATCTTTTTTATGAACAGGATTTCGGACATCCCTTTTGAAGGAAGTTTTGTATGGGGTATTGTGTTTTGTTCCCAAACACATCCCACTAACTTTAAGATCTTTTGAACATGATCTTCAACATCATGCTGGTGTCAAACCAGTCCGGCAATATTACTCCACGGCTGCCGACCTGCGCAAGACACGTCGTCACTTTAGCCGAGCTCAACTTCTTCGGATCATCATCTCGGCAAGCCGAACAAGAGTCCGGCATCGCGAAGGATAAATCATCACCAACATCGCCGCCCCACGGATTACACGGAGCAGGCATACCGGCATCACAGCATGGTCGCTTCATCAAGTCGGCATCGACCACGTCACAACCTACATCGGTAGGGCCGCACTATTGCTTCTTCAAGCTGGTGTCCATCATGCCGACCTACTTCGACTCATCGGCTGACATCGAGGCTTCGTCATCTCTTCATCAACCTACTCCGGTAATGGGTGTGCGGATCGAGTTCCAATTTTGGGAATCACCTTCCTTCGGATTGCTACAACAAATAAACCAGGTGCTATTAATCCGAGTATTTTTTGCTTGTTTGGGTTCAATTTTTCCCAAGGAATTATTACTCTGGTTTGTCCATCATATGTACACAGGTCTATCAAATGGTGGCCGCATTAACGACGGTCGCATGGTGCTCCAGTCAGTCTCCGTACATAGTCCGGTGAATGCCGCATCCGGAACTCGGACCGACCTGTGAATTCAGGCTTTGCCACGCCTTTACCGCATCACGCCGACACCCTGCATCGACATTGACTTCGGCGCCGGGCCATATTTCTTTTATTACTCACTTTGCATAAATTATTTATTATGCAACATTTTTTTAATTATCATTATTACTATTATCTCCAGTTTGCACTATTTTTTGTGCACAGGAAAACGATCCGGGGACTTCAGCGTCACTCTGCCGGTCTGCATTGACCATGCTATGTCACCACTTCGTCGTGTCGAGCTCTCCGCTCCGCCACCTCGGGACTGGCTTGGGAGATGGCACCTTGTCCCGCATCAAGCTCGGACCGCGTCATCAATACCGAACACATTAACCAGCTAAGTTGCCTTCATGCTCAAAGTTTTAAATTTTTAACTTGTGTTCGGCTCGACCAAGCATTATACTTTTTTGGAAAAAAGTTGTTTGTAAAAATTTTTCGTTGTCCAAACTTTGTTTGTGACACACAAATTCAAGGACCCAATTCACTTGGGGGCTTCCTTTATGAAGCTTTTCCTCTTGCATGTGATTATACTTGTACGGCTTCATTCCTTGTTCGTGTATTATGCCACAATATGCACCATATTTACTTAAGCGATTTGCAAGCTGGGTTGCCTCGCTCCTGTGTTTACCCCCACGTTCCCGATTGTTCGGCTACGGAGTAAAGGGAGCACCTCTGCGATTGTCATGATTGGGTCACCCGAGCCGGACCTCAGACTGGGTGAAGCCAAAAGCTAGCGCTCTTATAGTTATTCAATGATGGTCGGCACACAACAGAACTCATGAGTACAAAAAATCTATTGCACAAGTCTCATAATAACAATGAGCACCGAAGAAAGGTATCGGTGGGGGTACTATTTTCTTCGAAGATGCTTCTTACACTTCACGGTAATATAGCATAAGTTCCCTGAGCGCGCTTTGTCTGTTACAGCCTTATGGCCTGATTGCCTGGTTATTGGAAACACTATCGATATTCTCGACCGATGGAGTACATAACACTTTTCGGTCCTTGACCGACGAGGGAGAAGCTGACGGTCGGTTAAGACGCGTTTAAAGTTCGGTTGAACATAGATATGATATAAGTACTTCGGTACATGCAATCATTCTTCTACCCAAGTCACTTGGGGGCTCTTAAGTTTATTTGAGCCGTTTTATAATAAGTGTTCTTCTTCTTAGTCATTGCGAAGTTTTATTATTATTTATCGCTCCTTTTTCGACGTGAGTGTGTGGTCAATAGCCAGCCGTATGCTGACCCGCTTGAAGTCTTGAGATCGGATGTGTAATGTTAAAGCACGACAGAAGCACTTCTTTTTTCTAAGACCAATTTTCGGATTGGCACCGAACACTTGATCTTGTTCGGACGTCAGGTTTTTACTAACATTTCTTGGTTTTCCAAGCTTTTTGGCACTTTTAAACTATTTGTGCTTTTCCAGCATTAGTCTCGCAGTGCAACGCTGGACACCTTTAGGGATTCGGCAAAAATATTCTCAGATATTTCTATATATGCATCGGTTTTGAGTTGTGTCTTCGGTCAATAGTTGGGTTGCCCGGCTCCTGCACTTGCTTCCTACATTACGTTTTGTTCGGCTAGGCGTGCAAAGGGAGAACCACTGCGATTGTGCTTCCAGCTCACATGGTTAAGCACCTTAGTGGAGAAAGCCGAAAACTGACTGTCACAATAAGCGTAAACTGGTCAGCGATCCGATGACTATGACGGGCCATTCATAACATTGGCCGAAGTGTTTACGGCTTGACCTCGACTGTCGCTAAACACTACCGGGGGCTATTAACTGGCCTCCCAAACTAAATCCTCGATATTTTGCTCTTAAATTCGACCTGAGGTTTCATGATCATGCTTAGCATGACAACCCAAAGAAAGGAACCGATAGAGGGAATATTTTCTTTGGAATACATTTCTTTTGTTAAACAGTAATATAACATATCTCTCTGCGTACCTTTGTTTATAAAACCGTGTGGCCAGATTGCCTTGTTTGTCGTAAATCTTTGCCCTCATAAAGGCTTTATAAAGTAGGACAAACACTCCTCGGCTACTGGCCAAGGAGGTGGAAGCCGATGGTCGGTCAGCAAAGTTTTGTACAATGCGGATCCGAGCATTAATGACATAAAGTACTTGGATACATAGAGTCATTACACATAATTTGTGATTTTACTATGGATATTGATCCTTAATTCGGCCACCCGTGCCCACATTAAGGCTCGGGGGCTACTGGGCTTCGGGCTTATTATTTACAAATATTAAAGGGGCACATCGATCCCCTGATCTGGTGTTGCCACGCGACCAGTGTCTCGGGGGCTACTGCATTGCTTGTCCAATGCAGAAAATTTTATGTGCAGTATAGTTTCGGAGGAGATTTTGATCCTCAGGTTGGTCGGCCGCACCCAACCTGAGTCTCGAGGACCGAGCATGCCGCTTTTAGTATCCCGAAGTATTCTACCGAGCTTGGACTTGATCCTCAGGACGATTTTGCAAATCAACCCGAGTCTCAGCGGCTACTGGAATCAGCGGTCTTACGTCATCCTTCGGGTGCATCTCGGGTTTTAGACTGATGCACACCTTGAGGGCTACTGGCTATATATCTCGGCAGAGAATAAATTGCGCCATTAAAAAATATTCACAAAAATCAGCCCACATTCGGGGTGGTGCACCACCTCGGAAGCAGTCCGGCATAAAGCTCGGGCGCTAGTGACTGGCTCCATAGAGGGCATTTCCGGCATTAAGCTCGGCTAAACTCCTTAAATTTTTTTGAACCAAGGTGATATGACACCTCGGATACGGTCCGACGTTGGAGCTCGGATACATAGTCTGGCGTTGGAGCTCGGATACATTCCGGCATTGGAGCTGGGAAGTGCGGACTTGGGCGCTGGAGCTCGAGTGCGTGGAAAATGGATAGGAAAAGGAGGAAGAAGGCGTAGGTGAAAGGGTGGATTCTTATCCCCTTATATGGGCGGACGCAACTATGTGTCCCCACCAGCCTGGTAAAACTCGCTTATCTCCAAGCGCCGTGGTAAATGGCGCGGTTAGGGTTACCCACGTCCGTATTGATGAGAATCCCGTAAAAGGGGTACACGATCTCTGCTTTGACAAGACGTGCCAAGGAAACCGCCTCGCAAAACATGCTGAGGTGGAAAAATAAAAACGATTCGAGTAAAGGACTTGGCTGTAGTGTGATGACGCACTGCGGAATACATCGGCACATTTGATTTGTGTCAATATTATTCTCTCTATGGCAATATGTGGAAACTTATTTTGCAGAGCCGGACACTACTCTTGGTGTTTACAATCTTCTACGAAGGACTTGGAGGAGGAACCCGCCTTGCAATGCCGAAGACAATTTGCACGCCGGACTTGTCGTCATTGAAGCCTGGTTCAGGGGCTACTGAGGGAGTCCTGGATTAGGGGGTGTTCGGGTAGCCGGACTATACATTCAGCCGGACTCCTGGACTATGAAGATACAAGATTGAAGACTTCGTCCCTTGTCCGGATGGGACTTTCCTTGGCGTGGAAGGCAAGCTTGGCGATGCGGATATTCATGATCTCCTACCATTGTAACCGACTCTGTGTAACCCTAACCCTATCCGGTGTCTATATAAACTGGAGGGTTGTAGTCCATAGGCAATAAACTCCATACACAACAATCATACCATAGGCTAGCTTCTAGGGTTTAGCCTCCTTGATCTCGTGGTAGATCTACTCTTGTACTACCTATATCATCAATATTAATCAAGCAGGAGTAGGGTATTACCTCCATCGAGAGCGCCCGAACCTAGGTAAAACAAAGTGTCCCCAGCCTCCTGTTACCATCCGGCCTAGACGCACAGTTCGGGACCCCCTACCCGAGATCCGCCGGTTTTGACACTGACACAACCCATTTAAAAAGGACATCATATAGTTATATAATCTCATCCTATTTAGTGTTTACAATCATCATAGTTTGAATTATGTCATTCTATCCATGAATTATATCATGCTATCATGTTTCCATAGGCGGCATGAATGTGAATTATGGCATGCCAACCTATTTAATAAACACATGATATAGTTATATCATGTCATCTTGTTTACATAGTCATCATATTTTGAACTATGTCTTTCCATCTTTTTTACTTAGCCATCATAACATGAAATGGGGTCATGCTATCCTGTTTAGTTAGGCATCATATATGTGAAATTGTGTCATGCTATACTATTTGATTAGACAACATAACTGTGAAATATTTCATGCCCTCTTTTATTCCCCACTATCCATTGCACCTGTCTATCATACAATGTCTGTACATTCAATTACTTTTCTTGTTTATCAGCCATTTGAATTGGAGAGAGTGATGGCAGTATCTAAGGGAGTAACAACATGCTCTTAAGAAAAGATAGTGCTACTAGTTGATGCAGATAGAATCACGGTTGTACTTGCCCAACAACCAGCCCCACCACACATAACCCAGACTCTCGCAAATTGTACCCCTACCCAGTTGGACAGAGAACCAGCTACACCCCTTCTAAGCCCAACCCCAGTAGATAGTAACCCAATTCCAGTTGACACAGCATCGTCTCCACCACAGAGCACCCAAACACGAGCACTTAGTAAGGGAACTACAGTGCCCAAAGCACAAGGACCACCACTCTGAATCCCCACTCAACACTGAAAGGAGAAGAAGAATTGTTCTCAGGTCAGGTTCTGTAGCTATGGTTCATACTCCTTTGCTCTTGCATCACTGTATTTACTCATACAGACTATTTTCAAATTTAAAGGATGGAATTGAAACTCCAATGGCGCGACATGTATGTTTTAAACCTGTTTCTTTAACTAGTTTGCTGTTGTAACTTGCTCTATGTTGATTTCAGTTTCAATTGAATTAACAGTTATGTTCTCACGTCATGCACATTACAAGTGCTGATATTGCTCTATAGTTTCCCACACTTATATTTTGTCTATTCTGCTTTGTCTTGAACAAATATTATTTGAACTATGTCTCTATCTTGATTTGGCAACAAAAACTAGAGTGATATAGACCATAAAGTGACCATGGTACGTAGACATATGTTTGTTTCATGCTGTAATCCTGTCCACTTTACAACTGAACTGATTTACCAAAATGAGTTTCATATACAACATGGTAAACATGTGATGTGTCTGCTTGTTTCTCTTTTAGAATGTGGACAAAATATTGGAGAACAGTACCCCATTATGGAAAGGTAAAGGAAGTAATGCAGATAAGGTTCAAGATAGTGTGACATCCCTGTTGGTCTCCAAGAAAGCTGATAAAACTATCTTGACGATAGTGAGAGAACCCAAAAGTCATGTCTTGATTTAGTGTTCGAGTTACTGGCCACTACTGCTAGCACAAGCTCTTTGAAGTCGCTGCCTAAATCAATTCGTCTTCTTGAGTCTCAACTTAAAGTTGAAAGATATTGATCAGATGTGCTGTGACAGGAAGCTGAAGGATTGAGGAAGTCCCTGCAGAATTCAGATGCATACTTTCTGGTGCAACATCAAGCGCTGGAGGATTTAAGCGCCAAACAAGAGAAAGGTAATAAGCTTGCTAAGCATCTTGCCAGCATTATGAGCACCTAGGATGTTGTTTCTTGAGCTCTTCTGACATGGTTCCAGTTCTGGACTTGTTTTGCTACGGCGTTTATTTGCACTGGTCGCCAACTTTGACCACCAGTGTATATAATATACGGCTTTGTTCCCTATATTTGAACTTGTGGTGAACTTTGATGCCCAATGGATGTAATATGTGTAATAGCCGTGATAGCCTAGCGTAAGTTGCTTGCTTATTTATTTCCTTGTTGTCTTGTTTATTTGTTTTCTTGTAGTCAGTGCAGTTCTTTTTCCGCGGTTTGCTAGTGGCCGCAATAACCCATTTTTTAAAACTAGGCCACAATAACCATGGGCTACATATTTACTGTAGTTACCATGGGCCTCCTACAGGTCGTAGAAACAATGGGCCTTCTAAGGGTCGTATAAACAATGGGCCTTCTATGGGCCGCAACATCAATGGGCCTTCTACGGGCCGTATGATCGATCGGCCAAACATGGGCCAATAACATACCGCATTATAGGTCGTAAACGGGCTAGATTTGGAATCGTCTATTCATGGGTCGACCATAACGGGTCGTTGTTAATTGGTCGTATTTGATGAGCTATGAAAACGGCCCAACGGATTAACGGGCCGCAAATGGGCCGATTGTAATCATGGGCTGAGTTTGGCCCACAAGCATAAAAGGCTAGTAACGGGCCGTAAGTAACTGAATGCTGGAAATAAGCCCAAGAATAAATGGGCCCTGAGAAGGCCGAAAGATAACACGGGTTGGAAATGGCCCAATAAAATAATGGGCTGGGTATAAAGTGGTACACTGTTCATTTTGGGCCAGATTCACCACGGGTCATTAATGGGCCAAGAGTTACAAATGGCCTCGTATGGGTCGAAAGACATCATGGGCAATACATGGGCCGGAAGTTACAACGGGCTAGAATCATATTGGATGGCCCAGATGAAGCTATTGGGCTTAATTCCGATAGGCTAATAGGTCGTGAGTTAGCGGGCCGTAAATGGGCTATATACGAATAGGCCGTTAACAGGCTTTCCGTGGGCCGGCCTGTTACCTTTTGACCAAGTCAAACATGCCGGCCTTTTCATCAAAATGGGCCTCTGTTGGGCCATGCCACGTGTCGACATATCATAGGCGCCTCCTGTCCAATGAATGGATGACATCTGTCCCAAAGGTGAGCCAACACGTGTTTCCTCCGGCCATTGACAATTTTACACGTGGAAAATCCTCATTGGTCCGGGCTGTTAATGGGTTATCGGATCCAAAACCGTATCTGATAGCTTAACGGCAACCCATTATGGTGGATGCCACGTGTCAGTCACCCTTGACGAAAGCACTTCTATGACGCGCGATTTATCATCATGGAAGTGGACACTTTCGTGATGATAATTTTGGTAATGTCATGGAACATTTCTACGACAACACATGTATGACTATATTGATTCTATCATAAAATCGTCATGGATGTACATGCATGATAGAAAACGTGACCTACTATGACAAACACGTATCATCACGGAAGTGTATTCTTTTTTGTAGTGGAAGGATGTCGCCGTTGGCGAAGGTGACCCTGAATCCTCCTGGGCGCCGTTCTTTCGCCGTATAGGAGGGCTCTTTGCTCCTATTCATGTCTTCTGGGCGCATGGTGGCTTCCAATATTGAGGCCGCTGGGGATGACCATGCTCTTTGTGGGGAGTCCGTCAGAGAGCACGGTGCCCGGTATGGCTGCCGTGACGGGATCGTCGAACGGCAGTGATACGGGAGGTAGTAGCAACCCACAATGTGCCAAGAACAGGGGCAGCCATTCTGGTGGCTCGCGTTTGCCGGTAACTCTGCTACCCCCATTTGGGATCCCTTCAACACCATCGTCCCTCCTGCCCCCTGGTTCCTCCCTCCCTACTAGAGGATGGCGTCGTCTTGATCCTGGAGAGTCGTCGAATCCAAGCCAAGTCCGCCTCTTGCTTCTTTAGTCCCTCACTGTAATATCCGGAGGGAGATGGACAAGGGCAAAGGTGTAACGGGGCACTTATCTTTTTGTGATCTTAAATCTGTAGGCACTGGACAAATTTTAATTCAAATAATGTAATCTCTTGTGTCCTTGTTTGTGTTCTGTAATGCTTGTACTCGTATCTGCATGTCAAAAAAGATGAACCCTGCCGGGAACCCGTGCATGTGTATATCCATGTAGAGGTGAGATGCCTTTTTAATGTAAATAAACGAGTTTTCCCCGGCAGGCTATCCTGCCGACACCCTTTTTATCTGCCGGAGAGCTACGTCTACCAGGTGACAGACAAAGGGACCAGCTCCCCGCCAACTTCTTTTTACCAAAGGCCACTGCGACCAGCCTAACTGAAGCAACGTTCGAGTTAGGGATGGGAGAACCTAAGCCTCAAAGAGTGGTGAGGTTTTCTTATGCACAAGTTATAGCTTACAAAATACTAACGGATAGGAGGTAGAACTTATCTGTTTGGCTTATCTGGGCAATCTTCTCAACTCCTTGTCAAAGCCAAGTTCACGGCAGGAACCTGTAGCTTCATGCATATGAGAATGAATGCAAGATGCGATCCTATCTATATGCATATGCAAATGCTCATGAAATGCTTATGCAGTGATCTTGGAATGCTCATGCATGCATGCAATCTTGGTTGGGCCCCCCCACATTGCTTCTTTATTTTCTCTTGCACAGGGCCATCGCCCTGGCTTTGTACAAGGGGTTACATGCAGCTAAGGCAAGCCCTGTACAAAAGGGTGGCTGTCGGGCAAGGCCCGACAGCCGCGCCTTACGGGTAGAACTTGCGGAGATGCTCAATATTCCATGATTTTTGGAACTGAATGCCATCTCCGGTCTCCGGACGGACTGCGCCAGGTCTGGCGACTCGTACTACCCGGTAAGGGCCTTCCCACTTTGGTGACAACTTGTTTGTACCCTTGGCAGACTAAACGCGCCTAAGGACAATGTCACCTTCCTCAAAACACCGGGCATGAACCCTGTGGCTATGATCGCGACGCAGGGCTTGCTGATAGCAACCAGCACGCGTAGCAGCCCGGAGACGGTTCTCCTTGAGTAGCACAGCGTCGTCACGCCGGTGCTGATATTGCGCTACTTTATCATAGGCAAGCACTCGAGGCGACCCATAAATGAGTTCCATGGGGATAACTGCTTCTGCCCCGTAGACCAGGGAGAAGGGAGTCTGTCTGGTATCTCAGTTTGGTTTCGTTCTGAGGGACCAAAGAACTACCGGCAGCTCCTCGATCCACCGCCTGCCGTGCTTCTACAGTGTATCAAAGATTCTCATCTTGAGTCCCCGCAGCACTTTAGCGTTCGCCCTCTCAGCTTGTCCATTGCTCCAGGGGTGTGCCATAGAGGCAAATGAGAACTTGCATCCAAGGGCATGAACATATTGCATGAAGGCGCGGCTCGTGAACTGGGTGCCGTTGTCGGTTATGATCCTTGCCGGAACTTCAAAACGACACACTAGTTCTTTCAAGAACTTGATAGCTGACTAAGCAGTCACCTTTCTCACGGCAGTCACTTCCGTCCACTTTGTAAACTTGTCAATAGCAACGAACAAGAATTCAAAGCCCCGATTGCTCGGGGGAAGGGGCCGAGGATATCAAGCCCCCTGACCGAAAATGGCCATGATAGAGGGATGCTTTGAAGAGCTTGGGCAGGCAGGTGGGATTTCTTGGAATGGAACTAGTAGGCTTCACATTTGGTGACTATCTCGACCGCATCTTGGAGGGCTGTGGGCCAATAGAATCCTTGTCGGAATGCTTTCTCAACTAATTCCCTTGATCCAATGTGGGAGCCGCACATGCCTTTGTGTATCTCAACCAGCAGTTCCTTTCCTTCTTCCCGGCAGACACACTTCAATTTTCACACTGTTGGGCCTCCTTCTGTACAGAGTGTCATCGACAAACTGATACATACTGGCCCTCCGAGCTACTTTTTTAGCTTCATCTTGGTCTCCGGGAAGCTGTCCAGTTTGGAGGAAGTGGACAATGTGCCTTGCCCAAGTTGGAGCCTGTGGCTCGGCAACGAGGACTAGCGGCACCTCCTCTGCTGCGGGAGCACATGCCTCGTTCGCGGGGTCCATGGGCCCGGCTGGAGGGTGTGGTCGGCAGGCTATGAGGAGCTGTTTCCGGCAGGGTCTCTGCCAGGAGCGGACGGCTCTACCGGGAGAGGCTTACCTGAGTCCAACTTTCTCCTTTTTCGGGCCATTGTTGCTGGGGATACAGAGGGCTAAGTGAGATGCAGAACAAAAGTCTCTGGTTCCACAGGAAGCTTCTACGCAGCACTCTTTGACAGATGATCAGCTATGTTGTTTTCCGCGCGGGGTACGTGCTCTGTTTGCAATCCGTCAAAGCGCTCCTCCAATCTCCTCACTTCCTCGATGTATACCTCCATCAATGAACTTTGGTAATCCTTGTTGACTTGTCTCACCACAAGCTGTGAATCTCCTCCAATGATCAGCTTCTTAATTCCCAATTCAGCTGCAATCCTGAGCCTGACAAGGAGCCCTTCATACTCAGTTGTATTGTTGGTTGCTTCTTCCCGGAAAAAATGCATTTGGACGACATACTTCAAGTGCTCCCCGGAGGGGGCAACATGAAGCACGCCAGCTCCTGCACCTTGTAGGGGAAAAGCACCATCAAAATACATAATCCATTCTTGGGGTGATTCCTTGCCAGGGATAACTGTCTTTGTCACTTCCTCATCAGGGGTTGGCGTCCATTCTGTAATGAACTCTGCCAATGCCCTGCTCTGAATAGTTGATGTGCTCTCAAACTTCAAACCAAAACTGGATAACCCAAAAGCCCACTCCACTATTCTGCCGGTAGCCTCAGGGTTTTGGAGTATCCTCTACAACGGGAAACGAGTGACAACCGTGATCTCATGGGCTTGGAAGTAGTGGTGGAGTTTCCTTCAGGCCCTGATGAGATGAAAGATCAACTTTTGCATGCTAGAGTACCTCGATTTAGCCCCCAATAACAGGGGCTGACGAAGTACACTGGGCGCTGCACCACCTTCTTCCTTGCCGCGTCCTTGGGGTTGCTCTCATTGTTGTGGTTATTGCTATCCTGATCCTTCTCTGACTCTGCCGATCCCTGCTCACTCTCTGCCACATCCACTTCTCACTGCGCTACCAAGGCTGCACTGACCACCTGGTTGGTTGCCGCTAAGTACAATAGCAACGGTTCCTGGGGTTTGGGAGCAACCAACGTAGGCACAGAGGACAAGTAGGCCTTCAATTCTTGCAATGCTGCATCTGCTTCCGGGGTCCACTTCATAGGCCCTGCCTTCTTCAAAATTTTGAACAATGATAGGGCGTACTTGGCAGACTTGGAGATGAATCTGCTTAGCGCGGCAACGTACCCTATCAAACGCCTCACATCCTTAACTGTCCTTGGCGCTTGGATCTGCTCGATAGCTTTGATTTGTCGGGTTTGGTTTCGATCCTGCGATGAGACACGAAGAACCTGAGCAACTTGCTAGAGGGAACACTGAATACACACTTTTCCGGATTGAGCTTCAAATTGATCTTGCGTAGATTAGAAAACGTCTCCTCCAAATCCTGAATAAGGGTAGCTCTACCCTTGGTCTTGACCACAATGTCATCCATATAAGCTTCTATGTTTCTGTGCAGCTGTGGCTCAAAACCAATCTGGATTGCCCTTGCAAAAGTGGACCCATCACTCTTTAATCCGGATGGCATGCAGACAAAATAGTATGTACCACATGGAGTAATGAACGACGTCTTCTCTTCATCTTCCTTGGACATGAAGATTTGGTGATACCCAGAATATGCATCCAGAAAGGAGAGCTAATCACAACGTGAAGTGGAATCCATGATCTGATCAATACACGGCAAGGGGAACGGGTCCTTCGGGAAAGCTTTGTTGAGATCTGTGAAATCTATGCAAAGCCTCCACTTCCCGTTAGCCTTTCGGACTACCACTGGATTTGCCAGCCACGTGGGATGCAACACTCCTATGACCAAACCAGCTGCCTCAAGTTCCTTGACCTCTTCCATAATGAACTCTGCCTCTCCAAGGCCTTCTTCTGGACTTTCTTCTTGACAGGTCGGGCGTGTGGCAGAAGCAAGGTCGTGCTCAATTACCTCCCTGGGAACACCGGGGATATCAGATGGTTGCCAAGCAAACACATCGATATTCGCCCGCAGGAAGGCAATGAGCGCGCTTTCCTATTTGTCATCGAGGGTGGTGTTGATGGTGAAAGTACCATCAACGCCAGCCAGCCCCACCGGGACCTTCTTCACTTGGGGTATAGCGACCTTGGATCTCTTGCTGTTGGAACACTCCGGCATGTCATCAACAGGTGTCTTGCACTAGGAGGGGGCACGCTTCCCGGATTCTTTTCCGGAGTTCCTACAATCTCTTTTTTCCTTTGCGTTCCTCAGCAGGAACCGCTACTACCGCTGCCACGACCACGTCCTAGTACATCTTGTCCACACAAATGATTGCATCCTTCTCATCTGATGGGATGGTGATGACTCCTAGCAGCCCAGGCATCTTCAATTTGTTGTAGGCATAATGGGATGCCGCCATGAATTTAGCCAAGGTCAGGTGTCTAAGAACCCCATTGAATGACAGGGGAGATCGACCACATCAAACACAATCCTCTCAGTCCACTAGTTTAGTTCTCTCCCAAACGTTATCGGCAACATGATCTTTCCCTTAGGATGGCTCCTGCTGAGATTAACTCCTTGAAACATGCCGGTAACCTCTAGTTCTTCCTCTTCTATCTGAAGCTTGCAAATAATTGTTGGGGAAATCAGATCAACCCAGCCCTGCCATCCACCAACATCTTTGTGACCTTGAGGTTGCAAATCGTTGGGGAGACCAACAATGGAAAACACCCTACCGATGTTGTACGGCTATGGTGATCCTCCTCGTCAAAGATCATGGGCATATGGGAGCACTTGAGCAGCTTCCGGGCCTCTGGCACTGGTTCCACGACACTGACTTCTCGCGCCCACCGCTTGAGTTGGCGGTGAGAGGTGTGCAGAGATGCACCCCCATCAATGCACAAGGCGTCAGTGGCCTTCTGAAACTCTTGCTCACCGGTTTCCTCTTCATCCCCGCCATCACCCTCATCATCACAAGCTTCCTTCTCTTGGCCTCTGGCGGGTTCTCTTTGATTCCGAAAGGGTTTGCCGGGGCAATTTACTTCACCACCTTGGCCCTTGCCGCCAGCAACATTTTGACCATTTTCCTTGTCACGCTTCTCATACTCTGCTTTCTATCTCTTGAGAAGCTGCTCAACCTGATAACACTTTTGAAGGTCATGGCCCTTGGTCCGATGAATCTTGCAATACGACCCATCACCTTTCCTGGCTTCCTCGATAGCAGCAGCTTCCCGATAGTCAGCGCACACAATAGCTTCCTTGCCGGGGGCCTCAGTGTCAGCGTCAAAACCGGTAGATCTCGAGTAGGGGGTCCCAAACTGTGCGTCTAAGTAACAAGGGTAACAGGATGCCAGGGACATGATGTTTACCCAGGTTCGGGCCCTCTTGATGGAGGTAAAACCCTACGTCCTGCTTGATTGACTTTGATGAGTATAGGGGTTACAAGAGTTGATCTACCATCAGATCATAATGGCTAAACCCTAGATGTCTAGAATGTATGATTATGACTGCCTCTACGGACTAAACCCTCCGGTTTATATAGATACCGGAGGGGGCTAGGGTTTGTACAGAGTCGGTTTACAGAGAAAGGAATCTTCATACCCGAATGCCAAGCTTGCCTTCCACGCCAAGAGAGTCCCATCCGGACACGGCGGAAGCCTTTTATCTTGTATCTTCATGGCCCACCAATCTAGCCCATGTTACATAGCCCGGACGCCCGGGGACCCCCTAATCCAGGACTCCCTCAGTAGCCCCTGAACCAGGCTTCAATGACGATGTGTCCAACGCACAAATTGTCTTCGGTATTGCAAGGAGGGTTCCTCCTGCAAATACTTTAAATTAGTTGGTCAACAAGAACTATGTCTGGATCTGTTTAGCAGGTTAACCCTCCAACCATAAAGGCATAAAAATAAGATATATCTATCGACAGCTTTTTCCGGAGAAATGTCACGCTTAGCTCTTTTATCATTTTGAACCGTTGTTGGGCCTCCTGCCTCGCGTTTCAATACGCAACTCCCATTGATACGTCTTATCAAAGCAGAGATCATGTACCCTTATTGCGGGATCCTCATCAATACGGATTTGGGTAATCCAACCGTGTCACCCGCATGACTCCTGGGGAGTAGGAGAGTTTTAAGGCTCATGGGGGGACGCTTGATATTCACTGCCTTTATAAGGAGAAAAGGATCCACCTTTTTACCCCATGCCTTCTTCCTCCTCAGCCCAACTACTCTCGAGCTCCAGCGCCAAGCTTCAACCCTTTCCGTCCCCAACAAATGGTCCAACCATGTCCGGATCTGGTCCACAGGGAAGGTGGATGGCCTCCTCCGTTACGGAGGAGCACATCAAAGAACTTTGGGAGGCGGGGTATTTAGCACATGAAATCGCCCATCGGCTCCCCGCTAAAAAGCAGATCATTCCCACACCAGAGCCCAACAAGAGGGTAGTATTCATTCCCCACTTCCTTCGCGGGCTAGGGTTTCCTCTCCATCCTTTCATCCGCTGACTCATGTACTATTACGGGCTAGATTTCCATGATCTAGCCCCAAATTCATTCATCAACATCTTGGCGTTCATCGTCATGTGTGAGGCATTCCTTCGCATCTCCCCACTTCGGCCTATGGCTCAAGGTATTCAATGTGAAGCCGAAGGTGGTCGAGGGTCAACACGCGGAGTGCGGCGGCGCCATGGTGAGTAAGCTCCCTAACATCACTTGGCCCAAGGGGACCTTCATAGAGACCATGAAGGGGTGGCAACAAGAGTGGTTCTATGTTACGGAACCTCGCGATGCCTCCTGGGCCGCCGCTCCTGAGTTCAAAACTGGTACGCCAATGCGGCTCACCTCATGGCTCAAGAAGGGCCTAGATTGGGCGTCATCCAACGAGGTGATGATGCTGCAAAAGCGCATCAAGAGCATGGTGGACAAGAACACCAACCTCGCTAGCATGATCCAGGTGATTTTATTTCGCCGGATTCTCCCCTACCAACGCCAGACTTCCCATATGTGGGAGTTTGATCCGGCAAGTCCTCGGACCTTGCTGTGGTTCTTTGGCATGAATCACGAAGATATATGGAAACTGTTGTTCAAGGCCCAAAAGTCATGGCCGCCAACGACAGAAGACCTCGGCCATGACTACACTCACCCAGCCACTGCAGTATGTTTTTCGGATTTCTAATCATATCCTTGATTTGTAGACCCAAGGGGTTTAACCCCTCCCCTTGTATCCTAGGGCTGGACAAAGAAGATTCTGGTTCCGGCACCGTACCAGGCACCGGAAAAGAAGGGCCAGAAGGTCCAAAGTGACCTTCGCCGAAAAGGTACTTCTGACATTACATCTGAAGATAGCGAAGCTCCTTCCTCCCATGATGAAGACAAGGAGGAAGAGGAGGAGCATAATTCCCCCCCCCTAAGGGGGTAAAGAAGAAAAGGGGAGCTTCCACAGATCTAGAGGCAGAAGCATCCAAGAAGGGGAAACTTTCCCTTTCAGACGATTCAGAATCGAACGCCGAAGCCGCCCCCGAATGGAACCCCAGGCCGAAGCCTTCGGCTGAATCGTAAGTATTTATGGATAATGTATGTATGCGGCTTTATGCCTTGTGATTCTAATGCACAAAATCATGTATAGTAGTCCAGCCTGTGATCTCCCCCGATAATCATCGTCCACTGGGAATTCGCTGGGTTCCGACATGATGGCGAGCGAGTCGCCTCCACCGGCCTCTCCACCCACTACTGCGGACAACACCGAAGTGTTGTCCCGAAGAGCCTCTCCAGGACACGGAGAGGTGCGGGAAGCCATCAAGGTGGCGTCAGAGGGCAATACTTCTATAGCCAAGAACATTGGGGAGCTGACCCCCATGGAGACTGGCGACGAGAGCCATGCCCAATTTGGCCCCCAACCAAATATCCTTCTGGAGGCCACTACGGCTCCGGAATCTGGTGAGCAACCTCCTTCGAAAGAAGGGGGTGCATCGATTCCTCCGGCGACCTCTATCAATCCGAAGGCGCCGGTCACTCTGATGGAAGCGCTTCAGAGCGCCTCCATCATTGAAGAACATCGTACCCTTATGGTTGTGGTGGTTCAAAAGGTTTGGTCCGCTGAGAGCAGATTGAACGAGGCCTATACTAGCCTTCTGGCAGGCTTTGAGGTACGTGGTTTAAATAAACAGAATGCTTGAGTATAGTTAGTAGGCCCTGAGACTCTGTTCGGCATTCGCAAAGAAAAAGCCGAACAGAGGATCGAATATTTCATAAGAGATTAACATACATGTGTATTTGAACAAACAGGCATCGAAGTTGGTGATAGCCGCCCATGCCGATGAAGTTTCTGAACTAAAGCGGCGGCTGGAGCGGGCCCATGAAGAGCTCATCCATAACGACAAATTGTTGGCGGAGAAGCAAGGTATGCGATTCACATTTGACATGATATGGCTTGTTATTGTGCTATCTTTCTGATTTTTATAATTATGCTCACAACTGACACGTCTGAGGTCGAGACCCTCAAAAGCATGCTGGCCGAGGCTAAGAAGGAGGCGGAGGGGGAACGAGCCGCCCGCCAAAAGCATGAATCACGGTTGGAGGAAGTTCAGCAAGAGCTCAAGGATGCCATAGGCAAATGTGAGTCCGTAGAGCGCAAGCTTTCGGATCGAGATTCCGAACTTGCTGAGGCCCTCCAAAGCATGAAGGCAGCCTGGGTTGAAGCCCAAGGCACCAGCCGGGAGATCCAAGAGGCAAAGCAGATCGCAGTGGGTAAGGCCTTTAACATGCAAAGCAAATTTGTAAGGAGGAGGTACATATTACTGACCCGTGTTCGGAGCTCTGCAGGGACGTTTGTGGATCTACCCCGGAGTATTGCCAATGCTGCGGAGTTCTTCCGAGCCGAAGAGGGGAGTTCAACAGAGAAGTTGTTCTGGTCACAGTACCTTGCACGAGAGCATCCGGTGCCCTTCATTGATCAGCTGAAGCCGTTGACCGAGCTGCATAGTGTGGTTGAACTGGCCATGAAGGATGTTATAGTCCGACTTTGGCCAGCCGAACCCATACCAGGCAGTTACTTCGGGCTCATGAAGCGGCTCATCAGCGCCCGCCCCCGACTTGATGTCATAAAGAGGTCGGCCTGTATCGAAGGTGCCCGGATGGCTTTCCCCCATGTCAAGGTGCAGTGGGCGAAGATGATCACTGTCAAGCTGGCAACTGAGGGACCGCCCGTGGGAAAAGTGCACCGCATGCCAGAGCGGTATTTCGATGAAGTCTTGGAGGGTTCCCGCATTGTAGAGGGCCAGTGTTCGAAGGACAATATTTTTGAATGAATGTACATTTTATGCTCGTACTTTGTATTATAAAACAAGGCTTATGTATAATGTGTTGCTTGTTTTACTTTAAAATTATTTCCTCCTGTGCGGCTGTTTACGGTATCTGAGAGTTGGCCAGTCGTTGGCGTCAACCCCCACATAGGTATTACGGGGGTGTTCAGAATGGCACCTAGACACACTTGATCCAACTAGCGTCGTCCTTGAAGGAGGTGTTAGTGTGGCGAACCAGGTAATCATACTATGCGGCTTTATCGCTCTCACTTAGCCATAGGAGTTTGACAATCGAGTTTATAGGCGCAGCCCCTGGAGTTGTTTGATTATCCGAACTTGGGTGATGTAGACGCCTGACTGGTCATAGACCGGTCCTTCGCATAATGTGGGCAAAATCGCAAGATATTTGTAGTTAGTCACCGAATAGATGACCAGCTCTCGCCACACCATGATAGCCAGTTTTCGGCTTTCTCTACTGAGGTGTTTATCCGGATGAGCCGGAAACACTATTGCATTAGTTCTCCCTTTACTGCCTTAGCAAAAAAAGTGGAGTGTAAGGCAATAACCACAGGAGCCGGGTAACCCAACTATTGACTAAAGACATGATTCGGAGCCGATGCATATAATGCTACATTCGTGACGCCGAATTTGCACTGTAAACGTGTTTCGGACTTATCTTATTTTTAAGACATGTACATGGCCGAATGGAGCCCCTGGGGATTTAGGTCGTACCAAAGGTGTACATGGCAATCAGACAAAAGAAAAAAAAGATGGAATACATATTAGGAAATAAGCCAGTACCGAGTACGTTAGGCGAAAGACTGTTTCCATTATAGTCTGATTGATACGTCAAAACATATTTTTACAGATGATGTGACAAGCATCCAGGCTATTTTACATGCCGAATACAAAGGAAAGTTGTGTACGGGTCCTAAAGAGGAAGAGGCAATCTTTAAAGATCCTTTAGATACTCTGCCACACGTCTGCACAGCGTTGCTCCTTGGTGTGTGAGCCTTCAAGAGGGTCAACGATCAGTTTTTCATAAAGGGACTGGAAACGGTACCCTTGGTACCATCAAAAGTTGACGTGGGTTTAAGGAACCTGAAAAAGAAAAAGGAAAAATAAGGAGAAGAGAAATTATATGGGAGTCCACATAGGGTCGAGTTGTATTGTGCATTTTATTTTTTAATATGCCTCCATCTTTGCCCATGGTATATTCAGTGCGTAGTTATGTACGCGTCGTACATATTCCGTGATGTGGTTGGTGCTGAGACGGAGGCCGAACTGCTAAGCGAGCTCCTGAAGGTTTTGCTTGTCGCTTTGTAGGATTGTCCGGACGCGTTTAACAGTGTCCGAGGGCTTGACTGTCGATGTAGTATTTGGCTTGATAAGGCCATTCTGGACTTCCGCTGCAAGGGCCGCGGTGTGCTCCTCAGTACGGAGGGAGCGCTCTATGCTTCCATTGACTGTTATGACACCGCAGGGTCCAGGCATCTTAAGTTTGAGGTAGGCATAGTGTAGGATTGCATTGAAGTGAGCGAACGTGGTTCATCCGAGCAGTGCATGATAGCCACTGTGGAAGGGGGCGATGACGAAGATCAAGTCTTCTCTTCAGAAGTTCTCTGGTGAGCCGAAGACGACTTCCAATGTGATTGAGCCCATGCAACGGGCCTCTACTCCAGGTATTACTCCTTTACATGTAGTTTTGGTGGGTTTAATTATTGACGAATCAATACCCATTTTACGTACTGTGTCCTGATAGAGCAAGTTAATACTGCTACCGCCGTCCATGAGGATTCGCGTAAAGTGGAATCCATCGATAATTGGGTCGAGGACCAATGCGGCCAAGCCTCCGGGACGGATACTTGTCAGATGGTCTCTGCGATCGAAAGTGATTGGGCGAGCTGACCAAGGATTGAATTTTGGGGCGACTAGCTCTATCGCGTAGACGTCCCTCAGAGCGCGCTTGCGCTCCCATTTAGGGATATGAGTAGCATATATCGTATTCACCGTTTTGACTTCGGGTGGGAATTTCTTATGTCCCACAGTGTTCGGCGAATGAGGTTCATCGTCGTCCTCGCTAAGTGACACCTTCTCCTTATGTTAGGTATTCAGATTACCGGCCTATTTGAAGACCCAACAGCTTCAGTCGGTATGGTTGGCAGGATTGTCTGGGGTGCCATGAATCTGGCAAGGTCGATCGAGTATTCGGTCCTAGTTAGATGAACCACCTTTATTCTTTTTGAATGGCCTCTTCCATTGATCGGACTTAGATCCTCTGAATCCGGCGTTGACCGTTGTGTCTTCGGTATTATCATTGTTGCTTCGACGCTTGTGTTTGTTGTGTCGGGGCCTTCCGTTGTCGTTTCTAGTTTCAGAGGTACCTGCGTCGCTGGTACCATTGTTGTTGCGGGCTAACCAGTTGTCCTCTCCCGCGCAAAAGCGGGTCATGAGTGCTGTAAGGGCTGCCATGGACTTTGGCTTCTCTTGGCAGAGGTGTCGGGTGAGCCATTCGTCCCGGATGCTGTGTTTAAACGCCAATAGGGCTTGGACGTCCGGACAGTCGACAATTTGGTTCTTTTTAGTTAAGAACCTTGTCCATAGTTTCCAGGCTGACTCTCTGGGTTGCTGAACTATGTGACTGAGGTCATCGGCATCCGGGGGCCGTACATAGGTACCCTAGAAGTTGTCTCTAAAAGAATCTTCCAGATCTTCCCAGGTGCCAATAGAATTTTCTGGGAGATTGTTTAACCAGTGCCGAGCTGGTCCCTTTAATTTGAGCGAGAGGTACTTGATGGCATGTAGATCGTCACCGCGAGCCATGTGAATATGGAGAAGAAAATATTCTATCCAGACTGCGAGATCTGTCGTGCCGTCGTATGATTAGATGTTAACGAGTTTAAACCCTTCTGGGAACTGATGTTCCATTACTTTGTTGGTGAAGCATAGGGGGTGTGCGGCGCCTCTGTGCTGAGTGACATCACGGTGTAGTTCGGATAGAGGCCGTATGCGGTTTTCGGCCTGTGTGAGATTGTGTATGTCACTCCAAGTCTGATGGCCATCCTCGCGCGTTGGAGCACGCCCCCTTGATCCGTAGATTGATCTGGTCTGACCGACTCTATTGTCTAGGTCATGTCATAGGTCATAGGTGTATCTTGGGTCCGTTGTTTCTCTGCCTCTGCGGCGAGGTGGTGCGGGATGGTGTTCGGCTTGAGTTGCCGCTTTGTCCCGGCCACGCGGTGGTCGGTCAGGTCTGTTAGCATCACGCGTTGGCGGTATGGGCTCCGGGGCCTCGTCATTAAATTGTGGCAGTAGCTTGTGCTTCAGGTAGCTGTTTGGGGGTGCGAGGCTGTATTCCTCGGCTACCAGGACGTTAGTGCATCTATCATTGAGCAAATCCTTATCATCTTGAAGCTGTTGCTGCCTCTTTTTCAGGCTTCTCGCAATGGCGATTAGCCGGCGCTTAAAGCGCTCTTGTTCGAGGGGTTCCTCTGGTATGATGAAGTCTTCGTTGCCGAGGCTCACATCCTCTTCGGAGATCGGTAGGTATTTGCTATCCTCCGAGTCCTCGTTCCCGATAGGATCATCGGGGTTTACTTTCCCATCCTCCCAATCATCCTGTTCGAAAGTTGGCTCGACTCGGGCTTCAGGGTCTTCGGCATTTTCCGGAGTGTTATTCTCTTCGGTGCCAGTATTGCTGTCTTTTTGGCGACGCGATTTTGAGTGGCGCCGCTCGCGTCGATGTTTTGGAGATGCTTCGCAGGTTTGTCCTCAACCGGATTCTCTTCACCGTCGTTGCCATCCTCTTTGGGTTTGTGCAACATGTACACGTCATATGTGGAGGTGGCCGTCCATCGTCCGGTAAACGGATGGTTTTGGCCTTATTGGACTCCGGCATCGTCGTCCATACCATTGATGTCTTCGGAGGCGTAATCCAACATGCCAGTTAAATCTTTGAGAGTAGCTATGAAGTGGGTGGTGGGTGGTGAGGGAGTCTTGGACTAAGGGGTCCTAGGGCGTCCGGCCTGTTATCTATGGGTCGGACTGATGGGTTGTGAAGATATGAAGACCGAAGACTGTACCCGTGTCCGGATGAGACTCTCCTTCACGTGGAAGGAAAGCTTGGCGAACAACTATGAAGATTCCCTCTTATGTAACCGACTCGATGTAACCCTAGATCCCCTTGTTGTCTATAAAACCAGAGGGTGTAGTCCGGAAAGGATATACTCAATACCTTAGTCATATAGGTTAGACTTCTAGGGTTTAGCCATTATGATCTTGTGGTAGATCAACTCCTGTAATACTCGTATTCATCAATATCAATCAAGCAGGACGTAGGGTATTACCTCCATCCAGAGGGCCTGAACCTGGGTAAAACTTCATGTCCCCGGTTCCTTTTACCATCAACCTTAGACGCACAGTTTGGGACCCCCTACCCGAGATCCGCCGGTTTTGACACCGACATTGGTGCTTTCATTGAGAGTTTCACTGTGCCACTGTCGCATAGGTCGATGGCTCGACTTATCATCAAGGAAAATATCATCTTAGGAGGAGCTCTGGCCTCGGTCCAAACCCTCCGGCTGGGAGGTTTTACCATGATCACCCGCTCGGCCTCTGAGCCGACGAGGATGACCTCTTGAGTCATCGAAAAATGCATCTACCTTGATTCTGAATACACCAAACGGATGGATCCAGCAGAATTATCGTCTTTGAACGAACTCCTAGATTGCATCGCCGCCTTGGGAGTCACTACAGACTACAATTGGATTGGGCTTAAACCCGACCAGAGAGAGATTAATTCTCCATCGATCACCCACCAAATAGCGGTAGTCGAGGAGCAAGATAACCCTTCCTCTATACTGAGGAGGAATTACGTTTGGATCTCCGACCTCGAGAAGCCGGACACCTACCGGCAGAAAGACACGCCTCGTCCTCCAAACTTGGAGTCGGACGGCGGGCTTCAAAAATTAGAAGATACTCCGACGCCTGGACTGTTCAGTCCGGAAAAACATCAGACTCCGGATCATCGATCGGGTCAGGGTTTAGATCCAACTCCACCCACCCACGCGGACATAAGCGCCCTCACGAGCATCCAACAGCAGCCCCAGGAAATGGTCCACCACTTTTGGGCCAGATTCCTCCATGTCAAGGACAAGGTCAAAGATTGCCGCGACGAGGACGCAATAGCAGCATTCCGCAACAATTGCACGAATGAAGAACTCCTCAACGCCATTAATCGCCACCGCATACTACACTTCGCCGACTTGGCAACTATTGTACAGAAGTACAGCGCAATGGAGAGCGCCTGGAGAGATCAGACAGTCTGGGGGCTATCGGTCCCAACTCAACCACTGGTCCAGGAAAAAAGGGTGCACCACTGTAACGCGCCCAGACCAATAGCCAAAAAATGCAAACCCATTATGTGGCGCGGAACCGTTCTGGAGGGATGGCTTGATGGCCCATACAAAATACACACCACACTGGATACCATACCAACCACAGCCTTAGAGCATGTTGGATACTCCGCCAGGTAGCCAAAAACGGTGAGGTCATCCTACCAAAGGACATCCCAGAGCAACACCCTCCAGAAGACGACAAACCCAGAGTCATGACAGTCTTTGAGACATTCACTTCAAACAATAGGCGCAAAAGAGCACTCCCCGAACTCACCGAAGTCTGCCAGATTGCAACAATAAACCCTTGGAATGACACAGTGATAACCTTTAATGCTGGCAACGAAACAAAACATAGGACAGTCCGAACACCAGCTGCCTTGGTCCTAAGCCCAATTGTGGATGACTTTTGGCTCACCAAGGTTCTCATGGACGGCGGCAGTGGACTGAACCTCATCTATGAGGATACAATACAAAAAATGGAAATAGACAGGAGCCGCATCGAGCAAAGCAGCACAACCTTCCGAGGAATCATTCCCAGTCGGGAGGCACGGTGTGCGGGAAAAATCACGCTCGACGTGGTATTCGGCATGCTGGAGAACTATCGGTCCGAAGAGATAACCTTCCAGGTGGCCCCCTTCAACAGCGGATATCACACCCTCTTAGGGCGAGATGCATTTACGCGCTTTCAAGCAATACCCCATTACGGGTACATGAAGCTTAAGATGCCCGGGCCCAACGGTATAATCACTCTAGTTAGTGATCTGGACATAGCACTCCGCGCCGAGATTAAAACTGCGTCCCTGGCCCTTGAGGCATTATCTGAAGCCCTCGCTGCCGAAGAGTTAACCACGCTGCGCTCGATGGTGGACAAAGAGGATGTGGTCCTAGACAAATGACCCAAATCCACCTCATTCAAACCGGCAGAAGAAATAGTCAAATTCCAAGTCCATCCAACAGAACCCAAGAAGACAACATCCATTGGAGCACAACTAGACCCAACGGTTGACTCCGCTCTTCGAGAGTTCCTGTGCGAGAATTGGGATATATTCGCCTGGCACCCTTCCGATATGCCAGGAATCCCAAGCGAGTTGGCCGAACATAGCCTCAATATATTGAAGGGACACAAGCCGGTCAAGCAAACACTCCGGCGCTTTTCTGAACCCAAACGCCAAGCTATGGGGGAAGAGCTAGCCAAGTTAATCGAGGCTGGATTCATTAGAGAAATAAAACATCCGGACTAGCTAGCAAATTTGGTGATGGTACCAAAGAAGGACAAATCCTGGCGCCTGTGTGTCGATTTTAAAGACCTCAACAAGGCATGCCCCTAGGATCCCTTCCCCCTCCCCCGCATCGATCAAATCATTGACGCCACCGCGGGACACGACTCACTATGTTTTCTTGATGCATATTCCGGATACCATCAAATCAAAATTAAGGAATCCGACCAAGCTACAACAGCATTCATCACCCCATATGGGCCATTCTGCTTCAACACCATGCCCTTCGGGCTCAAGAATGCTGGCACCACATACCAACGCATGATTCAAACATGCCTAGAGAAACATATCGGCAAAACAGTTGAAGCTTATGTGGATGATGCCGTCATCAAAACTAGGCACGTTGAAACACTAGTAGACGATTTACACCTCACATTCAACAACCTCCGCGTGTATGTCATTAAGGTCAATCCAGAAAAATGCGTTTTCAGCGTCCCTGCTGGAAAGCTGTTGGGCTTCATCGTTTCCAATAGAGGAATTGAGGCAAACCCAGCCAAAATCCGAGCTTTGTCACAATTGGCTAAGCCAACAGACCTTAAACAAGTTAAAAAGCTCACGGGTTGCGTAGCAGATCTAAGCCGCTTTATCTCCAGATTGGGAGAAAAGGCACTGCCACTCTATCGCCTTCTACGACGAACCAACCACTTCAAGTGGACGGACGCGACCACAGCCGGACTGGAGGAAATAAAAGACCTTCTTGCGAGCAATCCAACCCTGGCCGCACCAAATGCCGGCGAATCGATGTTATTATACATATCAGCAACACATCAGGTGGTGAGTGAGGGAGTCCTGGACTAAGGGGTCCTCAAGTGTCTGGCCCGTTATCCGTGGGCCGGACTAATGGGCTGTGAAGACATGAAGGCCGAAGACTGTACCTGTGTCCGGATTGGACTCTCCTTGGCGTGGAAGGCAAGCTTGGTGATCGACTATGAAGATTCCTTCTTATGTAACTGACTCTATGTAAACCCTAGATCCCCCCGGTGATTATATAAACAGGAGGGGTTAGTCCGGAAAAGATATATTCATTACCATAGTCATACAAGCTAGGCTTCTAGGGTCTAGCCATCACGATCTCGTGGTAGATCAACTCTTGTAATACTCGTATTCATCAAGATCAATCAAGCAGGAAGTAGGGTATTACCTCCATAGAGAGGGCCCGAACCTGGGTAAACATCGTGTCCCCCGTCTCCTGTTACCATCGATCCTAGACGCATAGTTCGGGACCCCCTATCGGAGATCCACCGGTTTTGACACCGACAGTGAGCGCCATACTCGTCGTTGAACGAGAACAGGATGGGAATAAATTCCCGCTTCAGAAGCCAGTATACTACATATCTAATGTCCTTACACCATGCAAATCCCGGTACCCTCATTATCAAAAGATAGCATACGCGGTCTTGATGGCATCCCGAAAGCTCTGTCACTACTTTCAGGAGTGTTCGATCATGGTGGCCTCCGAAGTACCACTCAATGACATTATAAACAACCGTGATACTACGAGCCGGATTGCCAAATGGGCCATCGAGCTCCTCCCATTTGATATTACATATAAATCACGTCGAGCTATCAAATCCCAGGTACTGGCCGACTTCGTTGCCGAATGGACAGAGGCCGAACTCCCTAAAGAGTACGACACATACTCCAATTGGGTTATGTATTTAGACGGCTCCAAAATGTTGGCAGGGTTAGGAGCGGGCGTAGTTTTAACGTCCCCTACTAGAGACGTCGTTCAGTACGTCCTCCAAATACTGTACACAGACTCCAATAACGCAGCCGAATACGAGGCCTTATTACATGGTCTCTAGATGGTTGTCTCCATGGGCATACAATGCCTAGAGGTGCGCGGGGACTCAAACCTGGCAATATCTCAAATAAATGGAGACTTTGACGCCAAAGATCCGAAGATGGAAGCGTATCATAATGCAGTCATAAAAATGTCGGCCCGATTTGAGGGGCTCGAGTTCCATCATGTGGCTTGAGAAAGTAATCAAGCGGCGGATGTTCTTGCTCGTATCGGTGCTAAGCGCGACCCCGTCCCACCTAATATCTTTCTGGAAAGGCTTTTTAAGCCATCCGTGGTGTGGCAGGGGGAAAACGGCACTACTAGTCCGGATACAAACATAACCCCAGATTCCAGAAACACCGACGCAGTTGGGGGCTCAGCCCCCGAAATAACACCGTCGGCGCATCTCGTCATGCCAGTCATTGCCCCATGGGCCGAACCCTTCCTGGCCTACCTTAATAGGAAGGAACTTCCTGAGGACCAGAATGAGGCCCGCTGCATTGTCCGGCGTTCAAAAGCCTACAAGGTTCATGATGGAGAGCTCAATAAGAAAAGCGCTACCGGAGTCCTTCAACGATGTATATGCGCCGAAGAGGGGCGGCACCTCTTGGCTGAAATTGATGCCGGACTCGGTAGTCACCATGCTGCAGCTCGGGCCCTTGTTAGCAAGGTCTTTCGTACAGGGTTTTATTGTCCGACGGCTCGAGCAGATGCACATGACCTTGCCCAACATTGCGTCGGATGCCAACTCTTTGCCAACCAAAGCCATATGCCCCCCACTGCCTTACAAACAATCCCCATCACTTGGCCTTTTGCGGTCTGGGGGCTCGATATGGTCGGACCCCTTAAAGGGGGGAGTCATAAGAGAAAGTATCTACTGGTCATGGTGGATAAATTCACTAAGTGGATAGAGGCCAAACCAGTCAAAATGGCCAAAGCGGGGCCAGTAATAGATTTCATATCCGGCCTCGTACACCGTTACGGTGTCCCGCACAGTATAATCACCGATAATGGCTCCAACTTTGTAGCCGATGAGGTGAAAACCTGGTGCACTAATCTAGGCATTAAGCTCGATTACACCTCTGCCTATCACCCGCAGACAAACGGTCAAGTCGAACGGGCTAATGGTCTTATTATGAGCGGCATCAAACCCAGACTAGTGCGGTCTTTGAAGGAATCAGACAAGCACTGGGTGGAGGAACTTGACTCTGTACTCTGGGGCTGCGGACCACGCCTAACTGCACTACCGGATATACACCCTTCTTCATGGTGTACAGTGCAGAATCAGTGTTACCCTGCGATATTATTCATGATTCACCTCGAGTGCGTATGTATGAAGAGAGAGAAGCCGAGCTAGATTGAGAGGACAGCTTAGATACCTTGGAGGAGGAGCGCGACATTGCAAAAGGCCGTACCGCATATTATTAATAGCAGGCTCATAGGTACCAACACAGAGAAGTGCGGGCCAAGACTTACAACGTTGGCGAACTCGTTCTATGCTTGCTGGAGAAGAAAAAGGACAAACTCAAGCCCAAGTGGGAGGGTCCCTTCATCATTGAAAAAGTTCTCACCGGAGGAGCGTACCGCCTACGTGATGCATCAGACAATCACCTGGAGCCAAACCCCTGGAACATGGCCAGACTACGACGATTTTATGCCTAGCACCGAACTCTGTGTTCGTTTCCTCCCTCCTGTTAGTATGATTATTTTTCTTTCCTCTCTTTTTGTTTTTTTACCTTTTTCCGTTTTTTCGTTAGCCTTATGGCTTTAGTACGGCTACACCATCCCTAACTGATGCGTACATCTCTAAATATGTATGTTCATTATACCTGGGGGCTTCTCATACATAAGCTTGCGACTATTCTTCGAGAACCAAGCTCAGCACATATGCTTTTTTTCCATATGTACCTTTTCTTCGCCATTATATGCATCGATATGACTTAAGTTTTGGCCAAGCTGGGTTGCCTGGCTCCTATGCTTATGCCCTACGTTCCCGTTAGTTCGGCTAGGGCATAAAGGGAGCACCTCTGCGATTGTTACTACCGGGCCATCCGGATGTGTACCTCAGACTGGGTGAAGCCGAAAGCTAGCATTCTTAAGGGAATACTCGGTCGGCGAATTAAAGGTGTTTCCACATTCACTCCATTGTGAACCCCAGATGTTACTTACTCTAAGAGTTTTTCAATCACAATTTGGACATGCACATTAAATGCATGCAAACCCAGGGAAAGGAACCCTTAACGGAACTATTCTCTCTAGAAGATGTTTCTTACATAATGTAATATAACATAACTAGCCAGATACACATTGTCTATTCGAGCAATTATGACCCCTACGCTTGGTTTCCACGCATACCCCGGTATATTCTGCCGCTAGGGTATTCGGAAACACTCCGCACCTTCGAGTCCAGAGGTTTAAGCGAAAAGGTCGGCGATGACAATGGTCTTTATTATCCAGCTAGAAGGAAAGTACATAGTCACTCACGACTCAAACACTTCCTCCTCTATACCGTCTAAAAGGCGGTCTAATTTACAATCCTATTGGGAATATTTGACGGCCACCTCTACTTGTTCATATACTAAACTAACGGGAACTTCTTCCCCATTCAGCCCTAGCAGTCCGACACGAGCCATGCGATTAGGATCCAGTTTGGTATATCGCGTCTTCACCATGGCCCAGGCCTCTCACGCACCCTCTTGGCAGGACGATATCTTCCAAAATTGGATACGCCACCGCGCTCCCTTGAACAGCTCTACCAGCTTCTCCATACTTCCTGGAGGGGAGTCGGATGGCCATAAGGCCTTGGCTACAATCCGCATCGCCTGCCGAGCTTGGTCGTGCAACTGCAACAGCCCTTGCAGAAGATCACCTGATGATCTGGACACCTCCTTTTTGGGGCAGTTCATCAATATACCTGCAATTATAGCTATATCAGCTACTGTTGCCTCCGAACTGTTATAAGATAAAAATCGGCCACGTACTGAATATGCCGCCTCACAGCTTCTTGTTCTCATTCACAAAGTCCGCTAGCTGAGCTCGCACATCTTTCAGTTCTTCGCCCAGTTTGGTGTTCGAATCCTGGAGTTTCTTTTTCTCTTGAATGACTTTTGTCAATACACGCTCGCCCGCTGCTAGTAGCTTTTTGGCTCCGTGTTCTTCGCTTCGAGTGGCATCCAGCTGCTCTTGTAATTGGTCTAACAACCCAACACAAACATAAGCACCCAGATTCACACTATCAGTGTATTATTATGAATTCTCGATAGAGGGAAATATTACTGGGAGATGCCTTGTATTTCTCCAGTCCGGCATTGGCAGCAAGCAGCCGGCGCTGACACTTTTCTAGTTCCTGAGCTAACATGGTGTTCTTATCTGTAAGCACCTAGTTGTACACTGATCCTTAAATTAGTTCTTTCAACTCCTTTAAGTCTCGGGGGTTCTGGCGTATGGTTATCATAGTCAGACAAAACAAATTTACCTGCACATCTTTCAAATGCTGCCTTGTGGCCCTGTTAAGCCCATCTCGAGCAGCTCGGATGTATGCATCGGCCGAGCTAAAGGTGTTAAACGACTCTTCTGAAAAACCAGTGTCTTGTAAAAAGGCCTGGCGGCACCGCTGATTAATGGCACTCTCCACTTCCGAGTTGGTGACGGATACATCATCCGACTCCTCGGCTGGAGGATAGTCCGGCGTCGCCCCTGCATCAGCCCCCATCTTCACGGCAGGATTTCAATCCTGGCTGCGCGAAATACGGCCGTTCGAACCTCCGGATATAGTCCGGCGCACATTTTTTCCGACACATGGAAAACGGGATTGTCACGGTTGGGCGTGACTTCCCAGGTGCAAATTGGTAAATTCATACCTCTTTGATGAAGGACCGGTCGTGTCTTCATTTGCTTTCCTCTTGGGAGGTGCACCTAGTGTGGAGGACGCTCTCTTCGGAGATACCCCTGGGCGGTACGACGCGCCGAACCCTTCCCCTTTTGAGCACAGGATGGTGCGATGGGTGAGAAGGAAGGAGAAGTCTCTTTTGGACAAGGTGTCTTTGGATTACTTATGTGTGAAGCTGGAAGGAGGCCGGGGTAATCGGCGATAATGGGTACATATGTACCATCATAGCTCATCTGATAGAATGTCCCCTCCTCAAGCTCCACGAATATGTCCGGATCTTCTTCATATCCGGGGTCAAGATCCCGATTGCAATTCTCTGGCCGAGGGGCAGGGTCATAGATCCCCTCGACAGCCTTTCGCCATTCCTGTTAGGAACAGATAAGATGCTACCTGTCAATGAATGATCCAGGGACAGGATGAAATAAGCGGGGCCGAACCTTACCCAGCTGGGAGGATTGTACATGGAAAGTTCGTCCCAATGTTGGAGACAGCTGAACTCATCCTTCTCCCCTTTATATAGCTTGGCCAAAATCTTGGCTAGATCAGTGGGGGTCTTCAGGCCTTTCGGCCGTAACGTGAGGCGTCATCTTCTCCGTTATAATGCTGCATGGGTAGTCCTCGGTATTGGAGTGGCTGGACCTCCGTGTTATAGAAATCGCCATGACCTCGACTATTGACAATCCGGATTGGGCAAGAGTTTTAATCTTGCCCAATAGCAAGCTGGTCTCCGTGCTATCCTCTTCCTCGAGGCTCCGAGGACGCCAGCTATGGCGCTTCTTCAGCAGAGCATTTGAAAACTCAGGGAGGCCTATGCGGACGAGGTCAGGGAGAACGACATTGTCGATATAGAACCATTCAAAAGGCCACTCTTCGGGAGCTTTCTTCGATGTGCCGGATAGGTATCCGGTCCCGGCGATGCGCCACACTTCGGCTCCTCCCACTTCAAAGATTGATCCACCTTGATTGCGAGGGACGAGGCAGAACAGTCTTCTCCATAAATCAAAATGGGCCTCCCAACCCAGGAATAGTTCGCATACGGCGACATAACCCACAATGTGGAGGATGGAGCCCGGGGTAAAATTGTGCAGCTGGAGGCCATAGTACTCCAGTAGCCCTCGGAGGAATGGGTGAATCGGAAACCCCACTCCCCTCATCAGATAGGGGACGAAGCACACCCGTTCTCCCGCAGATGGATTGGGAAGATCCTCTGCCTGGGTCTTGCCATTGAAGGAGGCCAACCCAGCTCGAACAGGGACCAGATCTGCTGGAGGAAGAAATCCCTGTGTTTGCAGCTTTGCCAGTCGACTATGGGACATAGAGCACCTCTCCCACTCGCCTCTCTCTAGGTTGGAACGGGAAGAGGACCTGGGATTGTTGTCCATGTTGGAATGGTCTTGCCTGGCGGTCTCTGAGGATTTTTCTCCGCTTGGTGCCGAAAGGATCTGAGATCCAATCTCTTTAAATAGATGCTCTTCCTTGTAGGATTGGGGTGTTTATTTGCAAAAAATACCCTGAGTGTCCGCATTCGCTCGGCACGTGGAAAAACAAGGACATTAAGCGCGCAGAAGCCAAGGGGGGACATGGAATCTATGGCCGAACACACTACTGGGAAATCATTAAAGGAGGAACCCGCCTTGCAATACCGAAGACAATCTATGTGCGAACACCTTGCTATTGAAGACTGGTTCGCGGGCTACTGAGGGAGTCCTGGACTAAGGGGTCCTCGGGCGTCTGGCCTGTTATCTATGGGCCGGACTGATGGGCTGTGAAGATATGAAGACCGAAGACTGTACTCGTGTCTGGATGAGACTCTCCTTGATGTGGAAGGCAAGCTTGGCGAACAACTATGAAGATTCCCTCTTATGTAACTGACTCTATGTAACCCTAGATCCCCCTGGTGTCTATATAAACCGGAGGGTGTAGTCTGGAAAGGATATACTCAATACCTTAGTCATATAGGCTAGACTTCTCGGGTTTAGCCATTACGATCTCGTGGTAGATCAACTCTTGTAATACTCGTATTCATCAATATCAATCAAGCAAGACGTAGGGTATTACCTCCATCAAGAGGGCCTGAACCTGGGTAAAACTTCGTGTCCCCTGTCTCCTGTTACCATCAATCTTAAACGCACAGTTCGGGACCCCCTACCCGAGATCCGCCGGTTTTGACACCAACAGGTGGGGCGTAAAATTCCCCGCTCTCAGCCCCTAGTCTGGGCTGGGCGTAGTTCAGAAGTGATCCCTCTGTAATGGCTAGTGATTGCAGTAAGTCCATGGCCTTGTAAAAAGGTGAGGGTTGGACAGAGAAACGAGAGTCTGTGGGGTTGTCCGGAGTTGGAGTCTCCTGGTGGCACCCACTTGACACGGACCTCAAGAGTTCGGACCTAGAGTCTGGTGGAGTGTCCGGTGCTTCTCCGGCAGCAAGCTCCATAAGTGCAAAGAGTCCGACAGGCTCTAGACTCCCGACTTCGGACCTGTTGGCCTGCTCTGGATCTAAGGACAAAGTGGCAATTAGGGTCGTGAACCCTTCGAAGATCAAATCTCCTCGGATAACAGCGACACATTTTAAGTTCCTGAAACTAATCGGATGACCAGGGGCATAGCTGTCGATCCGCCCGAGGTGGCCAATCGAGTTGGCACGCAGCGCGAAGCCGCCGAATATGAAAATTTGGACCGGGGGGGGGATATCCCCAAAACGGTATCATTATTCGATAGCACAAAGGAATTCTCAATGAAAGCACCAATCTTGGTGTCAAAACCGGCAGATCTCGGGTAGGGGGTCCCGAACTGTGTGTCTAAGGATTGAGGGTAACAGGAGGCTAGGGATACGATGTTTACCCAGGTTTGGGCCCTCTTGATGCAGGCAAAACCCTACGCCTTCTTGATTGACTTTGATGAGTATAGGGGTTACAAGAGTTGATCTACCATGAGATCGTAATGGCTAAACCCTAGATGTCTAGCCTGTATGATTATGACTGCCTCTACAGACTAAACCCTCCGGTTTATATAGATACCAGAGGGGGCTAGGGTTTGTACAGAGTCGGTTTACAGAGAAAGGAATCTTCATATCCTTATGCCAAGCTTGCCTTTCACACCAAGGAGAGTCCCATCTGGACACGGGGGAAACCTTCTATCTTGTATCTTCACGGCCCACCAGTCCGGCCCATGTTACATAGCCCGGACGCGTGGGGACTCCCTAATCCAGGACTCCCTCACTTAGCTTTGGCCTTCTTGCCAGTACTAGGCGTGCCCGATCCTTCAACAGTCATCACTGCCTTATCCCTCTGCTTCTTACTATGCTTCTTGCTCTTCTTCTGGCTGGTTGATTCATCATCATCTTTTGAATCAACATTGGTGCAAGATTCCTCTCCGGGCAACTTCCTTCCCTCCTCCATCCAAGCACACTTACCCACTAGGGTGTAGAGCTCCTTCACAGTCTTGGGCAACCGACGTTCATCTTGGAACGAATCCGGTGGTTGCGCACATTGGACTGGAAGGCAACTATCACAGCTGCCGGATGGATATTTGGGATGTTTCTATGAACTTTGCTGAATCTCTGTAAATACATGCAGAGGGTTTCTCCTTCCTTCTGCTGGAGAAGCTGCAATTCGCTGGGTCGGCCTGATTCTTGATGGCCGCTAGTGAAGGCGCCAATGAATTCATGGCACAGGTTAGCCCATGAAGAAATGGAGTTCTCCGGCAGGTGCATCAGCCAAGAGCTCACATTGGACTTGAGGGCCAAAGGGAAGTAGTTGGCAAACACCTTCTCATCTCTTTCATCGGCAGCCTGAACAACGATGGTGTAGATGCTCAGGAACTCTGCCGGGTTCAGCCTCCCATCGTACTTCTCAGGTATCTCTAGCTTGAACATGCGAATGGATGGCCAACAAACTTGCCGCAGCTCACGAGTGAAGGCAGGGCAGCCAACCTCAAAAGGTAGGCACCCGCCAACACCGAGCGCGGGCTCGTCGATGTCGGGGCCGTCGCACCAGTCGGTCCGGTGATCGAGACGTCGTCGGGGTCTTGATTCTATTGGGCTCGTGCTGGCTGCCGTGGCAGGGGCTGCACCGTGGGGATGGCCCCTTCCGTATGGTCAGCAGCATGAGCTGTTGCTGTCACTTGGGGAGGTCGCGGTGGGCCAGCTCGCCCTGAGCCCCCAGCTTCGGCGAAACTGAGCAGACTTTGGATGGTAGTGCGCCATTCGTCCATCTGCTCGGCTGCCGGCGGAAACCTCAGCAACAGTTGAGCCCGCGCCATGGCCTCTGAAGCTTTACTTGGCATGGATGATGATGAAGTCTATCGCACCGTCGCTCGGCTCTTGACGGTGCCAGCGGCGACAACACTGCTCCCCCACTGCTGCTGCGGGGTGTCCACCTGGATGTGGTGCGGTGAAGGCGCTCGAGGGCCAGCGACTCCATCAGGCGCAGCGGCTTGGCCAACCCGTCCCGGGGGAGGTGCATGTGCTGCGGCCGCACCTGTGGTGGGAGCAATCGGAGGGTGGCAAGTCACCCCGGTCCGCGCGCCATTGTTGCGGCTGTGCCTGTTGGTGGGAGAGAGTGGTGCAGATGGAGTAACCCCATCACCCGTACCTTGGGGAGCATGGCCGTTAGGGTGTTTCTGATCGCTCTCCTTCGATGTCTCTTGCTCCCACGTCGGCCGCGGGGGAAGTGGTGATGGCGTCGCCTGCTCTGACCACATCCGCAGCAACGTCCATGTCCTCGCGTGTCTCCGCACCTCCCGCAACATTAGAGGCCGTGGGCGGCGGAGTTTTCGAGGTGGATGGGTGAGCCGAGGGATCGGGTTTCTTCTTTGGCGCCATGGTCGATGGCGCCGCCAAAGATGAAGATGGTGAAGAAGATGACATGCTGCACACGCCTTCAGGTTCGCGCAAGCGATCCCCCTACCTGGCATGCCAATGATGTCGTAGGAAACCACATCCACCTATGGGAGCAGAAGGCCCCTTGCTGGTTTGGCAGGGGGACGTCACATTGCACAAAGAGCAAACAAGCATGAGGCAGCATGGCAGAGATCACGTAGGCAATTTTACCCAGGTTCGGGCCACCATGAGGCGTAAAACCCTACTCCTGCTTTGCTGGATTGATGGTGAAAGAGTGGTGGTGGAGCATAGTACACTTGCCTGACAGGGGTTGCCTTAGGGCCGTAGTGGCTACATGCATATGGGGGTGTGAGTTATCCAACCTTCTAACCATTTCTATGGTTGCCATGGGCCTCCTTTTATAGATCAAGGGGTTACCACAATGGAAAAGTAGTCATTATGCACTGATAAGATAGCAAACAGTGCTATCATACCTAACTCAGCGGGCTGACAGGGTGCATTAAATGCACCGCTCAATGTCACATCGTTGGTTGCCCGGCAAGGCTTGTCGGGCCATCTTGCCAGCTTTACGCCTGCTCGCTTGACACATCGCGGGACGGGTGCCATCTGTGGGTTTTCCTGTAGGGAGAGGCTGCCATGTGGCGAATGGCTGCCACTTAGTCACTCTGCGGCTCGACACCGCATTGATCGACGATGTGGATCGTGGTGGAGTGGTCAGTCAGGCGGTCTCTTCTCCGTGAGTCCCGGTAGGCCCTGCCGGAACGCCTTGGTTGTCTCCTTTTAGGTGTGGCCTCGCCCTTTGTCGGTCTCGCCTGCCCGGCAAAGGAGGCCTTTCTCTTGTTGGTATCTTGCTTCTCTGGCTTGATCCTGGTCTCTCTGATCTGTATGTTGGTTCTTTGGAAATCTTGGTTCCTTGAACTCTGAGTTGGGCTAGTACTTCAATCTTGTTCCCTTGCCTCTGCACAGTCTGGGCAACAGACCCATGGTTTGTTGCACTGACATAGTGTTGCTTGGTTATCCTATTGGTTCGATAACCTTGGTTTCATAACTGGGGGAAATACCTACTAAAGTTGTACTACATCATCACTTCCTATTCGGGGAAATACTTACGTGGATACGAGCTTGATACGTCTCCGTCGTATCTATAATTTTTGATTATTTCATGCCAATATTATACAACTTTTACATACTTTTGTCAACTTTTTATATGATTTATTGGACTAACTTATTGATCTAGTGCCCAGTGCCAGTTCCTGTTTTCTGCTTGTTTTTTGTATTGCAGAGTATTCATATCAAACGAAGTCCAAATGCAATAAAATTTCACAAAGAATTATTTTGGAATATTTGTGATTTTTGGGAGTTGGAATCATCGCAAACAGAGGCCCACACAGCCCACAAGACACCAGGCCGTGCTAGGGGAGCCTGGCTCATGGTGGTGGGTTGTGCCCTCCTCGAACATCAGTTGGAGCTCTACTTCAGGCGAAAGGAAGCTTATATCCGGAAAAAAATTGTGTTAAAATCTCAGCGCAATCAGAGTTACAGATCTCCCGGAATATAAGAAACGGTTTTCGGCCAGATCTGGGGAACCGAAATAGAAGAGAACAGAGAGGGAGATCTAATCTCGGAGGGGATCTTGCCCCTCCATGGCCATGGATGGCATGGACCAGAGGGGGCACTCTCCTCCCATCTAGGGGGGAGGCCAAGGAAGAAGAAGAAGGAGGGGGGTTCTCCCCCTCTCTCCCGGTGGCACCGGAGTGCCACCGGGGCAAGGATCGTGACGACGATCTACATCAACAACCTTTCTACCATCAACACCAACTTTCTCCCCCTCTATGCAGCGGTGTAACACCTCTTCCCCCCACTGTAATCTCTACTTAAACATGGTGCTCAACTCCATATATTATTTCGCAATGATCTATGGTTATCCTATGATGTTTGAGTAGATCCGTTTTGTCCTATGGGTTAATCATTATATTGGTTGGTATGATTGTATATTTTATTTATGGTGTTGTCCTACGGTTCCCTCCGCCTCGCACAAACGTGAGGGACCCTCGCTGTAGGGTGTTGCAATATGTTCATGTTTTGCTTATTGTTAGTGTTGCGGGGGTGACAGCAGCCTAAACGCGGATAGGTGGGTTATGGCGTATGGGAGTAAAGTGGACATGATACTTAATGCTATAGTTGGGTTTCACGACCTTAATGATCTTTAGTAGATGCGGATGCTTGCTAGAGTTCCAATCATAAGTGCATATGATCCAACTAGAGAAAGTATGTTAGCTCATGCCTCTCCCTCATAAAATTGCAAGAATGATTACCAATACTTGTTATCGATTGCCTAGGGACAAATAACTTCCTTGTTGAGACAAACCCTTTTACTAAACACCTAACTTTTATTATATTTCAAAGTAATTCTAGTTTATTCTTGCAAATTAGTTCTAGCATCACACCTACAAAATAGTTTCATACCTGTTCCCGATAAAGCAAATTTCAAGTGTGCGTAGAGTTGTATCGATGGTCGATAGAACATGAGGGAATATTTGTTCTGCCTTTAGCTCCTCGTTGGGTTCAACACTCTTATTTATCAAATAAGGCTACAAACGATCCCCTATACTTGTGGGTTATCAAGAACTTTTTATGGTGCCATTGCCGGGAAGCAATAACATGGGTCAATATTCTCATGTGTGCTAGTTTGCTCTATCACTAAGTAGTTTTTATTTCCTGTTCTAAGTTGTTCTCTATCTTTAAGTTAAGGATATGGAACACGAAATACCAAAAAAAATAGTTGTACTTGCTACTCATGGAGATGGGGAACCTCCTAAAACCCTCGATGATCGTTATGTGAAAGATATTATGCACTACTTTGATAATCCTGAGAAAACCCCATTCAACTATATAATGGGAGTAACATTGGATCAACATGAATAATTTAGGGATTATCGGTTGACACAAAAAGGGAAACTTTTATGGGATCAAATTTATATGTTGCATTGGTATGCTCGGGATTTATGCTTGAGATATGATTTTACTTGTTGCTCTAGGATGAATGCTCCACACCTTCCCTTTACATGCAAATCTAATGATAATGAAACCTTAGCCTCTTATGCTAATGGTATATATGGTTACTATGATGTGGAACGAATAGAAGAATTTGTTGCTTTTAATGGTGCTTATGAAATTGAATCTTTGTTTGAAAAGTATGAAGCTTTTGATGATGATGTTTATAGACCTGAAAATTTTGCCATCCTCAAATATTGCTATAATAATCATAAATTCAATTCCAATATTGATGAATTTATTGAGAGATTCTCCGCTATCCAAGAAGAGACTAATATTTTGCAGGAGTCTATGGAAGAAGGAATTGATGAAACTGTGAGCTCATTGGATGAAAGAGATGATGAGGAGAGCGAAGAACAAAAGGAGGAAGAACGGATTAGCTACTCGTGTCCACCTTCTAATGAGAGTAACTCTTCAACTCATACATTGTTTAATTTCCCTTCATGCTTACCGAAGGATGAATGCTATGATAATTGCTATGATCCTGTTGATTCGTTTGAAATATTCCTTTTTGATGATGCTTGCTATGCTTGTGGCCAAGATGCCAATATGAATGATGCTTATTGATTTGAACTTGCTATTGTTCCTTATGTTAAGAATGCAATTGTTGCTATTGCACCCACACATGATAGTCCTATTATCTTTTTGAATTCTCCAAACTACACTATATCGAAGAAATTTGCACTCATTAAGGATTACGTTGATTGGTTGCCTTTTACCGTTGCACATGATGATTTTGATGAATATAATATGCATGTGCTTGTTTCTCGTACTTGCAATTATTATGAGAGAGGAACTACATCTCCACCTCTTTATGTTTCCAACACGAAAAAATTGCAAGAAACTGTTTATGCTATGTATTGGCCTTTACTTGATGTGCATGAATTGTTCTTGTATGACATGCCGATGCATAGGAAGAGTGTTACACTTCATCATTGCATGATATATGTTGCTTTGTGCTCACTACTAAATTCTAAATCATTGTTAATCAAAATTGGCTTTGATATACCTTGGGATCCCGGTGGGTCCATTACTTGAGCACTTTATGCCTAGCTTAATGGCTTTAAAGAAAGCGCTGCCAAGGACACAACCCGGAAGTTTTAGAGAGTCATTTATTTCTGTTGAGTGCTTTTATAAAGTTTAAAAACAAAAAAATATAGAGGGGAACTTAAAAACTTTTTACAAAAGATAAGTGATTGGAAGTTATGCATTGGAGAAGTGAGGGTCGACCTAGCACACTTGTGCTCATGCTCATGGAAACAATGTAGAATTTTTCATGAAAATTATCACAAAAATAATTACCCCCTTGTACAATTACATTGTATTATAAAAATAATGTGCCAAGATTTGCCTTTAGGATGAGTAGATTGCTTGTTGGTTTGTGCGGTGCAAAACAGAAACTTTGTTTGTAGTGCTCGATTTTACGTTTTTTACAAGAATCTCAAACGGCTCTGAAACTTTTTGTACTGTATTTATATACAAAATTTTTATTTTTTACTAATTGTTTCTGAATTTTTGGAGTTACATAAGTATGGTGGATGTTCAAATCTTTACAGACTGTCCTGTTTTCACAGATTGCTGTTTTAGCTTCATTATTTGCATACGTTTGAATTCTAGTTGAAGCCTCCTTGACTTGGGGCCATAGAATTGTGATAGAATACAGTGGGTAATGTTTGTTTATAATTATACAATAATGTTACAGCAGTACATGATGGGATTTCATTGCTATATTCACTAACCCCTCCACTAAAAGTTCGGTTAAATTTTGTGTGGATGAAGTGTTCGAAGATCGAGGAAGTCTCGATGTGAGGAGGCAGAGAGGCAAGAGTTGAATCTTGGGGATTCCCAAGGCACCCCAAGTAAATATTCAAGGAGACTCAAACGTCTAAGCTTGGGGATGCCCCGGAAGGCATCCCATCTTTCTTCAACAAGTATCGGTATGTTTTCAGATTCATTCCGTTCATGTGATATGTGCAAATCTTGGAGCGTCTTTTGCATTTAGTTTTCATTTTTATTTTATGCACCATGCTAGTATGAGGTAGTCCATGGTTGATATATATAAATCTCATTGCACCTCACTTATATCTTTTGAGTATGGCTTTATAGAATGCTTCATGTGCTTCACTTATATCATTTGAAGTTTGGATTGCTTGTTTCTCTTCACATAGAAAACCGTTGTTTGAAGAATGCTCTTTTTCTTCACTTATATTTATAAGAGCATGGTCTTTTGTATAAAGAATTAAAAATCGCATGCACTTACATCTATTTAGAGAGTCCAAAGGAATTGGTCATTTGCATGGTTAGTCATAAAATTCTACATAAAATTTATGGATCACTGAATATGATATGTTTGATTCCTTGCAATAGTTTTGCGATATAGAGATGGAATATGTGGGAGGTACTAGTGAATGGTTGTGTTTAGTAAGAATATTGGTGTTAAGGTCTGTGATTCCCGAAGCATGCACGTTTAGTCGCTCGTTATGCTATGATGTTGGAGCATGATTTATTATTGGTTGTGTTCCTTATGAGTGGCGGTCGGGACGAGCAATGGTCTTTTCCTACCAATCTATCTCCCTAGGGGCATGCGTAGTAGTACTTTTCTTCGAGGGTAATAAACATTTGCAATAAGTATATGAGTTCTTTATGACTAATGTGAGTCCATGGATTATACGCACTCTTACCTTTCCGCAATTTTCTAGCCTCTACGGTACCGTGCATTGCCCTTTCTCACATCGAGACGTGGTGCAAACTTCGCAGGTGCATCCAAACCCCATGATATGATACGCTCTATCACACATAAGCCTTATTATATCTTCCTCAAAACAACCACCATACCTATCTATTATGGCTTTTCCATGGTCATTCCGAGATATATTGCCATGCAACTTCCACCACTTCCGTTTGATGACTTGAGCATTCATTGTCATATTGCTTTGCATGATCATATAGCTGACATAGTAGTTGTGGCTCAACCACTCTTCATCATTTTTCATACATGTTACGCTAGATCATTGCACATCCCGGTACATTGCCAGAGGCATTCATATAGAGTCATACTTTGTCATAGGTATCGAGTTGTAATTTTTATTTCTTTTGAGTTATAAGTAAATAGAAGTGTGATGATCATCATGATTCATTTTAAGAGCAGTGCCCCGGTGAGGAAAGGATGATGGAGACTATGATTCCCCCACAAGTCGGGATGAGACTCCGGACAATGAGAGATATAAAAATAAAATAAAAAATAAAAAAAGAAAACAAAAAGAATAAACAAAGAGAGAAGGGGAATTGTTAGTATCTTTTACCACACTTGTGCTTCAAAGTAGCACCATGTTTTTCATACGAAGAGTCTCCTATGTTGTCACTTTCATATACTAGTGGGAATTTTCATTATAGGATTAGATGCACACCTTAGTTTTCATATTAAGCTTTCATACACTTATAGCTCTTAGTGCATTCGTTGCATGGAAATCCCTACTCCTCACGTTGATATCAATTGATGGGCATCTCCATAGCCCGTTGGTTAGCCGCATCGATGTGAGACTTTCTTACTTTTTGTCTTCTCTATACTTACCCATATCATCATACACTATGAAATAAATACACTTCCTTGATGATACATGTTTGTCACAGTAGGTCACGTTTTCTGTCATGCATATACATCCATGACGATTTTATGACAGAATCAAGATAGTCATACCTATGTTGTCGTAGAAGTGTTCCATGAATTACCAAAATTATCATCACAGAAGTGTCCACTTCCATGACGATAAATCATGCGTCATAGAAGTGCTTTCGTCAAGGGTGACCGACACATGGCATCCACCGTAACAGGTCACCGTTAAGCTATCGGATCCAGTTTTGCATCCGATAACCCGTTAACAGCCCTGACCAGTGGGGATTTTCCACGTGTAAAATTCTCATTGGCCAGAGGAAACACGTGTTGGCTCACCGTTGGGACAGATGTTATCCACTCATTTGACAGGAGGCGTCTATGATACATCGACATGTGGCACGGCCCAACAGAGGCCCATTCCGGTGAAGAAGCCGGCCCGTTTGACTTGGTCAAAAGGTAACGGGCCGGTCCATGGAAAGCCTATTAATGGCCTGTTCATATATAGCCTATTTATGGCCCGCTAACTATCGACCCGTTACGGCCTATCGGAATTAAGCCCAGTAGCTTCATCTGGGCCTTCCAATATGATTCCAGTCCGTTGTAACTTCTGGCCCATGTATGGCCCATGATGTCTTTCGGCCCATATAAGGCCCTTTGTAACTCTTGGCCCATTGAAGGCCCGAGATGAAACTGGCCCATAATGAACAGTGTATCTCTTTAAACCCATTAACGACCCATTATTCCGTCGGCCGTTTCCAGGCCATGTTAACTTTTGGCCTTCTAAGGGCCCATTTATTCTTGGGCTCATTTTTAGAATTCCGTTAGATACGGTCTGTTACTGGCCTATTCCGTTTGTTGGCCAAATACAGCCCGTGGTTACATTCGGCCCATTTGTGGCCCATTAACCCGTTGGGATGTTTTCAAAGCGTTATCAAATATGGCCTATTAATGGCCCATTATGGTCCACGAATAGTACGTCCCATGTTTGTCGAAATGATTATATGCCCCGTAGAAGGCCCATGGATCCTACGGCCCGTAGAAGACCAATGGATCCTACCGCCCGTAGAAGGCCCATGGATCATACGGCTCGTAAAAGGCCCATGGATCCTATGGCCCGTAGAAGGCCCATGGATCCTACGGCCCGCAGGAGGCCCATGGTTACAACAGTCTGTGTGTTGCCATGATTATTGTGGCCTAGTTACCAAAAATAGGTTATTGTGGCCACTAGAAAAACGTGGAAAAAGAACTACATTGACTACAAGCAAACAACTAAACAAGATAATAAGGAAATAAATAAGCAAGCAACTAACACTAGCCTATTACAGCTATTACACACGTTACATCCACTGGGCATCAAAGTTCGCCACTAGTGCAAATATAGGGAACAAAGCAGGATATTACATACACTGGCCGTCAAAATTGGCCACCAGTGCAAATAAACGCAGAAGCAAAACAAGTCCATAACTAAAAAAACTTCATAAGAGAGCAAGAAACGTTATCCTGGGTATCCACCATGCTGGCAATAAGCTTAGCAAGCTTACTAGCTTTGTCTTGTTTGGCGCTAAAATCCTCCAATGCTTGCTGTTGCACCAGAAAGTATGCATCTGAATGCTCCAGGGACTTCCGCAGTCCTTCCGCTTCTTGTCGCAGCATAGCTAATTGATGTCTTTCAGCTTGTAGTTGAGACTCAAGAAACCGAACTAATTCAGACAGTGAGTTTGAATAGCTTGTGCAAGCGGCAGTGGCCAGTAACTCGAACAGTAAACCAAGACAGGACTTTGGGGTTGCCTCACTGTCTTCAAGATAGTTTTCCTTAGCTGTTTTATCAGCTTTGTTGGAGACCAACAAGGATGTCTCACGATCCTAAACCGTATCTGCATTACTTCCTTTATCATTGCTTAATAAGGCACTCTTCCCCAATATTATGTCAGCATTCTAAAAGAAGAAACAAGTAGACACATAACAGGTTTAGCATGTATTAGTATATGAAACTCATTTCGGTGAACCGGTTCATTAGTTAGGTGGACAAGATTAAACTACCAAGTCTTCTATTGCCAAGTAGTACATTATAAAAGCATCAAACAAACATATATCTATGTCCTATGGTCACTGCATTGTGTTGCCAAATCAAAATAGAGACACGGTTCAAATCATATCAGTTCAAGAGAAAGCAGCACTACAAGAATAAAAGCATGGGAAACTAAATGACACAACAAGATTTCAGATGGGTACCACGGGTCTACATGTACAACAACACTATTGGCCCTGTTATGATGCTAGTAATGTGCATGATATGAGAAGTCAACTGTATACACAATTCAAACTGAAATCAACAGAGCTATTTATAAGAGCAAACTTATTAAAGAAACATGCGTAAACATACCTGTTATGCCATTGGAGTTTCCATTGGATGGTTCAATTTAAAAATAAGTTTGTATGAGTAAATACAGTGATACAAGAGCAAAGCAGTATGCACGATAGCAATGGAATCTTAAATGAGAATAGTTGTTCTTCAGGTTTAAGCAGTTGTTCTACATGAACAGAGTACAGTAAGATGCAAGCATATAGTACTTAAAATAAAATGAGCTCATAGACCTTACCACATTCTTGGTTCGGGACCAGTAAAGAACAAGGTGTTCCCAGTCATCATCCAGTAAATGTGTCTCAGGAGAACATAAGGGAATTTGATGAGTTTCTTTGCCGGTGAAGTACGTTTTCTTCAGGTAATTATGATACTGCCACCAAGCATTCTTGAAGATAGCAGAGGTATTAGTACGGGTTACCTCATCATGAGTTTCCAAATCGGTCCTTCTCTATAGAGAAAAATGGGAAAATTTGTTGTATTATAACCATCATGGAGGTAGAATGTATGGGACAAAGCAAAGTAATTGCCATGAATAACATTACTTACACATAACTCCTGGACAAACACCTGCAACTGGCATTTTCCTTCATCTTTAGTATAATATTTCCATGATGGGAAGATACGCACATAGGATTTAACAACATCAAATGCGATAGATGCTAAACTATGAATGGTTGGTTGTGCTTCCTCCACAGGAATAGGTGTACTCACTGGTGGAGTTGGGGTTCGCCATGATAGTACTGGCGCTTTGGGCACTGGAGCTGCCTTACTAACTGCTCTTGTTTGGGAGCTCTATGGTGGAGATGGTGTTGTGTCAACAGGAACTGGGTTACTATCTGCTAGGGTTGGGGTTAGATTGGGTGAAGCTGGTTCTTTGTCCAACACAGTAGGGGTAAAATATGCGAGAGTCTGGGTTATGTGTAGTAGGGCTGGTTCTCGTGCATGTACAATCAGGGTGCTATCTACACCAGGAGGTAGCACTGTTTTATTGGAAGACCGTTTTTTTACTCCGCTAGATACTACTGCTACCTCTTGAGCACTGCGTTGGTCTTCCCTTGAAGAGGAAAGGGTGGTGTAGTAAAGCAGCTAAGTATTTCCCTCAGTTTTTGAGAACCAAGGTATCAATCCAGTAGGAGACCACGCACGAGTCACCTTGTACCTACACAAACAAATAAGAACCTCGCAACCAATGCGATAAAAGGGGTTGTCAATCCCTTCACGGCCACATGGAAGAGTGAGATCTGATAGAGATGATAATAATAAGATAAATATTTTTGGCATTTTTACGATATAGATTGAAAGTAAAGATTGCAAAAGAAAATAGATCGGAAACTTGTATGATGGAAAATAGACCCCGGGGCCATAGGTTTCACTAGTGGCTTCTCTCAAGATAGCATAAGTATTACGGTGGGTGAACAAATTACTTTCGAGCAATTGATAGAAAAGCGAAAAATTATGAGAATATCTAGGCATGATCATGTATATAGCTATCTTTGGGGACCCCGACTCATAAGTCGTGATCACCGAATGCACGTGTACAGTGATCCCATAGATCAATGCTCACTGAACACACAGAAGCTGAATAACAAGAGTCTTACATCCATACATACCGTATTACACAAGTAGGACCATTATGGTCAAGTCTTGAGTATAACATCGCAGCGGAAATCTTCGTCGATAACTTGGACCCATGCCATCTGCCTTAACCCTACAGGCATTCTGACTGGGAAGCGTCCTAGCTCGCATGTTCGTCACCGAGGTACTCTTCTTCATATTATGTTCTTTCATGCCTGGCCAATAAAATAACCAGTGGCAAGCCAATGAGTACTTTGAATGTACTCGCAAGCAACCCAAGGGTGATAACAGAATAATTATGCAAGGCACTACTGCTAATTTGGTATTTTTGCGGAAAGCTAGTTTTTCTCATGCAAGTATGATCAACATTTATCAAGGATATGAATGCGTCTGCAACAAGTATTAGGAGGTTACAGACATCAACATCGCGATAGAGTTGTGAACAACTCATACTCGAGCTCATCGTGACTTCCTCACGAATCACGTCAACAGATTTACCAAACCGTGTTGTTTGTCAGAACATATGGACGTAGTCTAAGCAGCACCACCCAACTGTCCTTGACTGTGGACACGGCTATTCGAATAGTTTTACACTCTGCAGAGGTTGCACACTTTACCCACAAGATCCGGGGAACTTTCGTGTCATCCAGGACCCGCGGTACCTCAAGTACCCGGGGTAAGCACCCGATCACTATCTTTCCCTAGACGACACTAACAAGGAGTCCACTCGTAGTTCCGTATCCTCTCAATATACATCATACGAGACACACTCGAGATCGTAACATCCGAGAGGGGACACAACAGTGTATCCGGTGCCCTGTGAAAACAGTCATGGCCGCCCTCCCTGGCACGACCCCGTCCCGAGAGAGCGCACCAACAACTCTCCCGTCACTAGTAATGTGGGCTCCAAGCTAGTATCGGCCTAGGTAATCAATAATGCCCTTTCCCATATAAGGGTAGAGTGGTTGCGCATGTAAGGTTGGGAAAGTCAACAAATCTTAAATCTAATCTGTCTCTGTAAACAACACTTTTATCGAGCCTTGGTACACTACTTCTCCACCAAGTAGTGACCTAGTTCATCATCATCTCCCAGGGGCATTAGTGGCACCCACTGGGCTATTTGCAAGTATGTCAAACCACACTTGTTTCTATCCATGCATAACCCTGACCCACTTTGCGTAGCCATTAACTATAGCATATTTCTACAACCCACCAACACAACTCTAAGCAAGGGTAGAGTAATGAAAAATGCAAGTATCAATGGAGTATGCAACGGAGACAAGCCTAGCAAGGTTGCCATTCAAGGTATATCATGCACTCGGTGAAACAACGAAAATGCCATCATGATGTAAAATGGTTCATCATGGTCAAAGGGCTGCTTGCCTGGTTCATTAGAGTCTTGAGATCTTCTGGTCCTTCTCCAAGTACTCCGTCTACTTCGACAACTAACGTCGGAAACAATCACAATAAGCAACACAACAAGGCAAGATTAAATGTGCTCTAAAAAGATGAAGTTGACATTTATTGGATACCTCTGGTCATATGAGGAATGACCAAAGTGATTTCATTGGAAGTGGATCAATGGGTATTTCTAAACATTTTGATATGATGGAATCAAGGGGTTTATGGAATTGCAAGAAGTGTACAGAAACATATTTTTGAAAAATGAGCAAAGGCACCCATTTAACAAAGGATGATTTTATAAGCATCTAGGAATTGGTTTCACTGGATTTGGAGTTGAAATGATTTTCCTATGAATTTGCAAAGTTGACAAATATGAAGAAATAAACCATTATTTGAGGTGATACAGAAAGTATTAGTAAAAATGTTCAAAAACTAAGTTTTGAACTTATAGACACCTAGGATTTTGAATCATGGAATTTGGATCAAAAATGGGCTCTCTTTGATTTTCTAAAGTTTATCAAAGAAATGGAAAAATAGGATTTGCTAAATATTTGTGAAAGAAATATTTCTGTAAAAATGTGCAAGTAGCACCATGTGGTAGGGAATGAATTTAGAAACTACTAGAAATTTGAATCATCAAATTTGGAGTTATATTGAATTGTTTATGGATTTTTGAAGTTGACTGGAAAAAGAAAAAGGAAATAAGGTTTTAACCTTATCCTGTGCACGGGGCGGCAGATAGGCCGTGGGCCGGCCCAGCCGAATGGCCGCACGGGGTGACGGAGGCGACGTCGAAGGCGCCCACGCAAAGTGCGCCATCACCGCGGGGACGCAAGAGGGGGCGAACCCGCCTCCACTTGCCAGCGTGGCCCGGTGGCTGGGCCACTGACGAGCGGGGCCCACCTACAGGGCCTTCATCTTCCTCTTACTCCCGCGCACTTGCCTGGCCGAGGGAGCAGAGAGCCCCGACGGCGACTACCGGCGCTACGGAGCACCTCCGGCGACGCCCTGGCTATGGATGAGCTCGGCGTCGAGCGCCGCATCCATTCGTGTATGACATGGCTGCCGGGGATGGTCGAGGCGACGGCGGCTTGGATGCCAGCGGACGGTGGCGTCAGGCGAGATTGGGCAAGGCGCTACGGTGCGTCCTCGGACGAGGGAAAGAGCGTGGGAGCTCCGCCTTGCTCAGGGGAGCCTGCTGGTGGAGAGAGGAGAGGGAGAAGAGCTCGGGCTCGGCTGAATTTAGGTGGAGGCTGGCGGCTCGGCTCCGGCCTTGGAGGTGGATGGAGGGCTCAGGGAGAGGTTTGGCTTCGTCCCGTGGGTCTCTGGGAGGGAGAGAGGGCGAGTGGTGAGGAGAGGAAGGCTTGGGGAGACCCTTAAATAGGCGGGCGGCGGTCCACCGAGGACTCGTGTGCCGGCGACCTCGTTGCCGTCAGCACGGGTCACAGGAGCTCGTCGCGGTGTGTCTGGGGCGTTCCTGGATTCGGTCCAGAGCTAGGGGAGAGAAGAGAGAGAGCAGGGGGGCAGGGGCACCGCGCGTGTGAGCTCGCTCACTGGAGCTCTCGGGCGGCCGGTGCGCATGCGAGCAGGGGCAGGAGAGAAAGAGGGAGGAGGGAGCCGACTAGCTGCCGTGTCCCGGACGCCGAGGCGTCTCGTCGGGCACACTAGGGAGGCCCGAGGTGGCCCGAGGTGCTTGGCAGGGGGCGGCTACAGTGCGGGAGCGCACTGTAGCGCGCTCCAGAGCGTGCAAATGGTCGGCATGCCATTTTTTGGCAAAGTGGGCACGGCTAAGCATGTCTAGTAGCTCTAGGTAGGAGTAAATAATATGGGGAAAGCCTTGGATGCCTTGGGTGGCCACTGGAGTGAGGAGGGAGGTGAGGATGAGGGGTGCAAGGGCTGTCCAGAGGGGTAAAAGAGGTGGTTTCACCCCTCAATTATTGATCTGAGATGCAGCCATTGCTACTGGAGGTGAAGAGGTCTAGGAGGGGCTGTGGTAAAAAGTGGAGGCCATGGAGAAGAGTGGAAGAGGTCAAAACAGGGGTTTTAGTAAAATGGGAGAAGGTGTTTGATGCTGGTTTGGGCAAGAAAATTAATTCCACTTGACATGAGAATTAACAGGATGGAATGGCACATAGAAGTAGGATGTTCCACCCAGTTTGAGCTCATTTGGGCAAAGTAGCCAATGTAACTTTGGTAAACCCTAGAAATCAATAGAAATGGCTTTACCAAGATTTAGTCATGCAAATCTATTCTCCTTGATGCACCACTTGGTGTAGTGTCATCATTTGAGGTTATGAACATGTCCACAAAAGTTGAGATCAAAAGGAGAAAGTTTCCAATGTAGAGTTGTTCAAATTTGGTTCTGAACAGGAGGGGTTTTGGGACACTTTGAGCAAGATAACATTCTCTCCAACTTGTGCCATTTGTTCTAGATGAATAATTAGACCATTTGAGCATGTTCACAAGGTTTGAGAACATTTGGACATGTTTGGCAATGTAAAGTTGCTCAAACTTCAAAATGGACAGAAATGGTTTTGGGGAGATTTCATGGGGTTATACTATTCTCCATGACATGATACTTGGCAAGATCATCAAACATGTCATATGTGACATGCTAGAATTTTCTTGGAATTTTTGGGGAATATTTCCTTTGTAAATATTTCAAAAGCTTGAAATATCCAGAAAGGGTTTTTGAGGGATTTGACCAATATTTTGAACATGACCATGTGTTGAAACTCTTATATATGGGAAATATATTCCCCCTGAGTTTCCCTAATTTTTCTCAAATATCTTTGAAACAATAAAATAATTTTTCCCTATTAAAGACCATTTCTAGCCTTAAGAAAAAGCTTTTAAATAAAATAGGAAAATAACTTTTAAAATTATATTTTTGTGGTTTCTGGGTATCCTATATCTAATAGGAGTCAAACATATTTTTGGAAAGATTTTTACTGCCCTGAATTAAGTACTTGCAGTACAAATCTTAATTCAGGGGTTTTTGGAAAACTAATTTTTGAAAATACTTTTTGGCCAAATAATTTTTGTAAGAAAATACTATATTGCTCTATACACATGGCATGATCATTGGTTCAAGAGTTTGGAGCAAGGAGATGAAGTATAGGAGTTGGAGGATTTATTTGATTTTTAGAGCACTTGCAAACAACAGACAAAATCCAAACAAGGCAAGGTCCAAAACACTCAAAAGTTTTTGTCAAACCACATTTTATCATGATTTATTAGCTTAAGTGTTGTGGCATGAAAATCAGGGTGTGACAGCCTACCCCCCTTACAAGAATCTCGTCCCCGAGATTCCCAGACTAGGCGCGGAAAGGAATACAGAAACTTGGGTTTGGGGTAGTCTTCACGTCCTCATACTACTTCTGCTTCCGTCTGGTGCTCCATTAAACCTTGAAGTACTCGATGGCATGGCTTCGTGTTTGTCGTCCTGCTTGATCCAGATTGCAATTGGGATCTCTCGCATAGGTCATATTGGGCTGGAGGTCGATGTCCTTGTAGAGACCGGGCTAGTTAGGAAGTTGGAAATGTTTCCGAAGTGGTGTCGTGTGGAAAAACATTATGCACAGTGGGTGACTCAGGTGATAACTCTAGCTGGTAGCCGTTTATTCTTCGTCTTGCAGTGATCTTGGAGAGGGCCGATAAATCTTGGTGTGAGCTTCCCTTTGACATGGAAATGCTTGGTTCCTTTGAGAGAAGTGGTTTGCAGACATGCCTGGTCTTTGATGAGAAGGTATACTTCTTGAAGATGGTGGTTGGTGTAGTTCTTCCTCCTAGACATGACGATCTTCAGATGTTCCTTGACCAGATCAACGATTCTTCTTCCGTCTTCGGGTAGACAAGTATGTCATCAAAGAGAGATGACAACTAACTTGTCCAGGCACTCCATGAAGTCTATGTGGTACGTAAAGTGGGCTGAGGCATTGGTGATGGTCACGATTGAGCATTAGCCAAGGTCTTATTGATCTAGAGCCAAATCCCAAGGTCAGGATCCGACCATGTTATGGCTTGGTAGGGCTTAAGGGTTTCAAGGATTCTAGTGTGCGAGTGAATGTTTATCATCCCATCCTTGAGCACAGTTTCTGAGATGCCAATTGTGCTATCTAGTCCTCTATTCCTGTATCCTCAAATTGGTCTTCCTTATGGCATTGTCAGTTCTTGTGCTATATTAGGGTGATAATGTGCTCGTTCACTATGTCCACTAGTTCCATAATGAACCCAGTGATAAGCAAGGTTACGGAGGCTTAACAGGTTCTCTTGCAATTCTGTGGGTTAAGCACATGGTTAAGGACTCGAGCTGGGGTATCTTGTGAAGTCTCGAAGGGTCTAAGAATGGGTTTCTAGTCTGGAGGGTTAAATATAACTCTACGGGGTTTCACTTGGTCGAGGAGACGGTAGCAAAAGTCTTCATTGCCAGTTGGTTGCCGAGGTAGAATCCTTGGTGCATCTTGTCTTGCTGATCTTCAGTTGATGAAAGAGATGTGGGGGAAAAGTAGCATAGAGGAGGGGAATGCCTAAAGGGGGTTCTATAGTGCAGGTGCAAACAAACAAGTGCCAAAAAGGGCAAAACACAAACAACAAAATAAGGCAGGTGATATGGTTGCGTACTTGTTGCCTAGGGCAAAAGTGCGACCTATATCAAAACACAAACAATTAAAAACAAGCAACACACAATCATGGTTCTATTCGAACCCTCATACGGACTCGACTGTGCATAGGGGGTACACGACTCATCCTACCCTAGGAGTTCTCGGACTCAGTAATCGTGCCTTGAGCCTCGTGCAGTCTTCTGAGTTTTCCTCAGGTGTTGCTACGTCTCTTGTAGTTGTTCGATGAAACGATCCAGGTTGAGCCTGAAGATCTTCAACACTTCTCGCCTGATGAGATGATGGGGTGAAGGTGGCTCCTCGTAGCTGGCATTGACTTGGTCTTCTCTTGTCCTCCTAATCATGATGATCGCTTTTGCCTTTTTAAGGTGTCGGTGGTTCCAGGTGGCCATCCTTCATGCAATGACATTAACAAGGCATAATAGAGGTCCAACATGTCGGTTACGTTGATGAAAACATCGACACCAAGAGCAGGGGATAAAGAGAACCGTTTTCCTGCTCACTATAGTGAGGCGGACCAAATGGCGAGGTTCTCATCCACCGGTGGTTGCCGATACAACAACGGTAGTGACAGGGTTACTCTATTAGCTATGTATATCATGATCTTGCATATCCTATGCCATGATCATTATAGGCTAATGTTGCATCATCCTGGGCAAATTCAAAGGTGTCACCGTCCTCTGGGTCTTCATGTCCTCATTCTTCAAAGGCGTATCTTCTGTTGGCATCGTCTTGCTGTGGTGTTGCCAATCTTGTGTTCAGAAGAGGTGGGTGAGTGTTTGGCAAGATGTAACCTTCTAGGCTACCCACGAGGATTACAAGGAATCCCATGGTCAGGGGCTTGAGGGTGCTAGCGACCATTTGCAATAGTTTTGAAGGGAAGAGATCGATAGGGAAAGTATACCTTAGTTTTAAAAAACTGAGAAGGGAAGAGAAGTATAGATAGTTTTGAAAACTAGTAATAGTTTTGGAAATAGTTTTACCCTAACTAACGACCATTCTAACTAAGGCTTCCTACAGTCAGGATGGCTCTGATACCAGCTCTGTTGGGACCCCGACTCATAAGTCGTGATCACCGAATGCACGTGTACAGTGATCCCAGAGATCAATGCTCACTGAACACACAGAATCTGGATAACAAGAGTCTTACATCCATACATACCGTATTACACAAGTAGGACCATTATGGTCAAGTCTTGAGTATAACATCGCAACAGAAATCTTCGTCGATAACTTGGACCCATGCCATCTGCCTTAACCCTATAGGCATTCTGACTGGGAAGCGTCCTAGATCGCATGTTCGTCACCGAGGTACTCTTCTTCATATTATGTTCTTTCATGTCTGGCCAATAAAATAACAAGTGGCAAGCCAATGAGTACTTTGAATGTACTCGCAAGCAACCCAAGGGTGATAACAGAATAATTATGCAAGGCACTACTGCTAATTTGGCATTTTTGCGGAAAGCTAGTTTTTCTCATGCAAGTATGATCAACATTTATCAAGGATATGAATGCGTCTGCAACAAGTATCAGGAGGTTACAGACATCAACATCGGGATAGAGTTGGGAACAACTCATACTCAAGCTCATCGTGACTTCCTCACGAATCACGTCAACAGATTTACAAAACCGTGTTGTTTGTCAGAAACATATGGACGTAGTCTAAGCAGCACCACCCAACTGTCCTTGACCGTGGACACGGCTATTCGAATAGTTTTACACTCTGCAGAGGTTGCACACTTTACCCACAAGATCCGGGGAACTTTCGTGTCATCCATGACCCGCGGTACCTCAAGTACCCGGGGTAAGCACCCGATCACTATCTTTCCCTAGACAACACTAACAAGGAGTCCACTCGTTGTTCCGTATCCTCTCGATATACATCATACGAGACTCACTCAAGATCGTAACATCCGAGAGGGGACACAACGGTGTATCCGGTGCCCTGTGAAAACAGTCATGGCCGCCCTACCTGGCACGACCCCATCCCGAGAGAGCGCACCAACAACTCTCCCATCACTAGTAATGTGGGCTACAAGCTAGTATCGGCCTAGGTAATCAATAATGCCCTTTCCCATATAAGGGTAGAGTGGTTGCGCATGTAAGGTTGGGACAGTCGACAAATCTTAAATCTAATCCGTCTCTGTAAACAACACTTTTATCGAGCCTCGGTACACTACTTCTCCACCAAGTAGTGACCTAGTTCATCATCATCTCCCAGGGGCATTAGTGGCACCCACTGGGCTATTTGCAAGTATGTCAAACCACACTTGTTTCTATCCATGCATAACCCTGACCCACTTTGCGTAGCCATTAACTATAGCATATTTCTACAACCCACCAACACAACTCTAAGCAAGGGTAGAGTCATGAAAAATGCAAGTATCAATGGAGTATGCAATGAAGACAAGCCTAGCAAGGTTGCCATTCAAGGTATATCATGCACTCGGTGAAACAACGAAAATGCCATCATGATGTAAAATGGTTCATCATGGTCAAAGGGCTGCTTGCCTGGTTCATCAGAGTATTGAGATCTTCTGGTCCTTCTCCAAGTACTCCGTCTACTTCGGCAACTAACGTCGGAAACAATCACAATAAGCAACACAACAAGGCAAGAATAAATGTGCTCTAAAAAGATGAAGTTGACTTTTATTGGATACCTCTGGTCATATGAGGAATGACCAAAGTGATTTCATTGGAAGTGGATCAATGGGTATTTCTAAACATTTTGATATGATGGAATCAAGGGGTTTATGGAATTGCAAGAAGTGTACAGAAACATATTTTTGAAAAATGAGCAAAGGCACCCATTTAACAAAGGATGATTTTAGAAGCATCTAGGAATTGGTTTCACTAGATTTGGAGTTGAAATGATTTTCCTATGGATTTGCAAAGTTGACAAGTATGAAGAAATAGACCATTATTTGAGGTGATACAGAAAGTATTAGTAAAAATGTTCAAAACCTAAGTTTTGAACTTATAGACACCTAGGATTTTGAATCATGGAATTTGGATCAAAAATGGGCTCTCTGTGATTTTCTAAAGTTTATCAAAGAAATGGAAAAATAGGATTTGCTAAATATTTGTGAAAGAAATATTTCTGTAAAAATGTGCAAGTAGCACCATGTGGTAGGGAATGAATTTAGAAACTACTAGAAATTTGAATCATCAAATTTGGAGTTAGTTTGAATTGTTTATGGATTTTTGAAGTTGACTGGAAAAAGAAAAAGGAAATAAGGTTTTAACCTTATCCTGCGCACGGGGCGGCAGATAGGCCGTGGGCCGGCCCAGCCGAATGGCCGCACGGGGTGACCGAGGCGACGTCGAAGGCGCCCACGCGAAGTGCACCATCACCGCGGGGACGCGAGAGGGGGCGAACCCGCCTCTACTTGCCAGCGTGGCCCGGTGGCTGGGCCACTGATGAGCAGGGTCCGCCTGTAGGGCCTTCATCTTCCTCTTCCTCCCGCGCACTTGCCTGGCCGAGGGAGCAGAGAGCCCCAACGGCGACTGCCGGCGCTACGGAGCACCTCCGGCGACGCCCTGGCTATGGATGAGCTCGGCGTCGAGCGCCGCATCCATTCGTGTATGCCATGGCTGCCGGGGATGGTCGAGGCAACGGCGGCTTGGATGCCGGCGGACGGTGGCGTCACGCGAGATTGGGCACGGCGCTACAGTGCGTCCTCGGACGAGGGAAAGAGCATGGGAGCTTCGCCTTGCTCAGGGGAGCCTGCTGGTGGAGAGAGGAGAGGGAGAAGAGCTCGGGCTCGACTGAATTTAGGTGGAGGCCGGCGGCTCGGCCCCGGCCTTGGAGGTGGATGGAGGGCTCGGGGAGAGGTTTGGCTTCATCTCGTGGGTCTCTGGGAGGGATAGAGGGCAAGTGGTGAGGAGAGGAGGGCTCGGGGAGACCCTTAAATAGGCGGGCGATGGTCCACCGAGGACTCGTGCGCCGGCGAGCTCGTTGCCGTCACCAAGGGTCACAGGAGCTCGTCGCGGTGTGTCTGGGGCGTTCCTGGATTCGGTCTAGAGCTAGGGGAGAGAAGAGAGGGAGCTGGGGGGCAGGGGCACCGCGCGTGCGAGCTCGCTCACTGGAGCTCTCGGGCGGCCGGTGCGCATGCGAGCAGGGGCAGGAGAGAAAGAGGGAGAAGGGAGCCGACCAGCTGCCATGTCCCGGACGCCGAGGCGTCTCGTCGGGCACACTAGGGAGGCCCGAGGTGGCCGGAGGTGCTTGGCAGGGGGCGGCTACAGTGCGGGAGCGCACTGTAGCGCGCTCCAGAGTGTGCAAATGGCCGGCATGCCATTTTTTGGCAAAGTGGGCACGGCTAAGCATGTCTAGTAGCTCTAGGTAGGACTAAATAATATGGGGAAAGCCTTGGATGCCTTGGGTGGCCACTGGAGTGAGGAGGGAGGTGAGGATGAGGGGTGCAAGGGCTGTCCAGAAGGGTAAAAGAGGTGGTTTCACCCCTCAATTATTGATCTGAGATGCAGCCATTGCTACTGGAGGTAGAAGAGGTCTAGGAGGGGCTGTGGTAAAAAGTGGAGGCCATGGAGAAGAGTGGAAGAGGTCAAAACAGGGGTTTTAGTAAAATGGCAGAAGGTGTTTGATGCTGGTTTGGGCATGAAAATTAATTCCACTTGACATGAGAATTAACAGGATGGAATGGCACATAGAAGTAGGATGTTCCACCCAGTTTGAGCTCATTTGGGCAAAGTAGCCAATGTAACTTTGGTAAACCCTAGAAAACAACAGAAATGGCTTTACTAAGATTTAATCATGCAAATCTATTCTCCTTGATGCACCACTTGGTGTAGTGTCATCATTTGTGGTTATGAACATGTCCACAAAAGTTGAGATCAAAAGGAGAAAGTTGCCGATGTAGAGTTGTTCAAATTTGGTTCTGAACAGGAAGGGTTTTGGAGCACTTTGAGCAAGATAACATTCTCTCCAACTTGTGCCATTTGGTCTAGATGAATAATTAGACCATTTGAGCATGTTCACAAGGTTTGAGAACATTTGGACATGTTTGGCAATGTAAAGTTGCTCAAACTTCAAAATGGACAGAAATGGTTTTGGGGAGATTTCATGGGGTTATGCTATTCTCCATGACATGATACTTGGCAAGATCATCAAACATGTCATATGTGATATGCTAGAATTTTCTTGGAATTTTTGGGGAATATTTCCTTTGTAAATATTTCAAAAGCTTGAAATATCCAGAAAGGGTTTTTGAGGGATTTGACCAATATTTTGAACATGACCATGTGTTGAAACTCTTATATATAAGAAATATATGCCCCCTGAGTTTCCCTAATTTTTCTCAAATATCTTTGAAACAATAAAATAATTTTTCCCTATTAAAGACCATTTCTGGCCTTAAGAAAAAGCTTTTAAATAAAATAGGAAAATAACTTTTAAAAATATATTTTTGTGGTTTCTGGGTATCCTATATCTAATAGGAGTCAAACATATTTTTGGAAAGATTTTTACTGCCCTGAATTAAGTACTTGCAGTACAAATCTTAATTCAGCGGTTTTTGGAAAACTAATTTTTGAAAATACTTTTTGGCCAAATAATTTTTGTAAGAAAATACTATATTGCTTTATACACATGGCATGATCATTGGTTCAAGAGTTTGGAGCAAGGAGATGAAGTATAGGAGTTGGAGGATTTATTTGATTTTTAGAGCACTTGCAAACAACAGACAAAATCCAAACAAGGCAAGGTCCAAAACACTCAAAAGTTTTTGTCAAACCACATTTTATCATGATTTATTAGCTTAAGTGTTGTGGCATGAAAATCAGGGTGTGACACTATCACATCCATGACAAGTAGACCGAAACAATTTTGCATATACTACTATTACTCCACACATCAACCGCTATCCAGCATGCATCTAGAGTATTAAGTTCATAAGAACAGAGTAACGCCTTAAGCAAGATGACATGATGTAGAGGGATAAACTCATGCAATATGACGTAAACCCTAGATTTTTATCCTTGATGGCAGCAATACAATACGTGTTGTTTCCTTTTCTGTCATTCGGATCGAGCACCACAAGATTGAACCCAAAGCTAAGCACTTCTCCCATTGCAAGAAAGATCAATCTAGTAGGCCAAACCAAACAAATAATTCGAAGAGACATGCAAAGATAAACCAATCATACATAAAAGAATTCAGAGAAGATTCAAATATTGTTCATAGATAAACTTGATCCTAAACCCACAATTCATCGGATCTCGACAAACACACCGCAAAAAGAAGAGTTACATCGAATAGATCTCTAAGAGAATCGAGGAGAACTTTGCATTGAGATCCAAAGAGAGAGAAGAATCCATCAAGCTACTAGCTATGGACCCGAAGGTCTGAAGTAAACTACTCACACATCATCGAAGGGTCCATGGAGTTGATGTAGCGGCCATCCGTGATCAATGCCCCCTTCGACGGAGCTCCGGAAAAGGCCCCAAGATGGGATCTCTTGGGTACAGAAGGTTGCGGCGGTGGAAATAGGGTTTTGTGGTTCTCCTGGATGTTTGCGGGGTACATGGATATATATAGGAGGATGAAGTAGGTCGGTGGAGCAACGAGGGGCCCACGAGGGAGGAGAGCGCGCCCAGTGGGTAGGCGCGCCCCTGCCTCGTGGCCTCCTCGTTGATTGCTTGACGTCCACTCCAAGTCCTCCGGATCACTTTTGTTCCCAAAATCACGTTCCTGAAGGTTTCATTCCGTTTGGACTCCGTTTGATATTCCTTTTCTATGAAACACTGAAATAGGCAAAAAAAATAGCAATTTGGGATGGGCCTCCGGTTAATAGGTTACTCCCAAAAATAATATAAAAGTGTAAAATAAATCCCGTTATCATCCAAAACAGATAATATAATAGCATGGAACAATCATAAATTATAGATACGTTGGAGACGTATCAAGCATCCCCAAGCTTAATTCCTGCTCGTCCTCGAGTAGGTAAATGATAAAAACAGAATTTTTGATGTGGAATGCTTCCTAACATATTTCTCTATGTAATTTTATTTATTGTGGCATGAATGTTCAGATCATAAAGATTCAAGATAAAATTTTAATATTGACATAAAAATAATAATACTTCAAGCATACTAACTAAGCAATCATGTCTTCTCAAAATAACATGGCCAAAGAAAGTTCATCCCTACAAAATCATATAGTTTGGTCATGCTCCATTTTCGTCACACAAGAATGCTCTCATCATGCACAACCCCGATGACAAGCCAAGCAATTGTTTCATACTTTAGTAATCTCAAACTTTTTTCAACTTTCACGCAATACATGAGCGCGAGCCATGGATATAGCACTATGGGTGGAATAGAATATAATGAAGGGGGTTATGTGGAGAAGACAAAAAAGGAGAAGTCTCACATCGACGCGGCTAATCAATGGGCTAGGGACATGCCCATCAATTTATGTCAATGCAAGGAGTAGGGATTGCCATGCAATGTATGCACTAGAGCTATAAATGTATGAAAGCTCAACAAAAGAAACTAAGTGGGTGTGCATCCAACTTGCTTGCTCACGAAGACCTAGGGCACTTGAGGAGGCCCATTGTTGGAATATACAAGACAAGTTATATAATGAAAAGTTCCCACTAGTATATGAAAATGACAAAACAAGAGACTCTCTATCATAAAAATCATGGTGCTACTTTGAAGCACAAGTGTGGAAAAAGAATTGTAGCATTGCCCCTTTTATTTTTTTTATTTTTTTGGGCCTTCTTTTTTTTATTTTTTTGGCATTTCTTTTTTATTTGGGACAATGCTCTATTAATGATGATCATCACACTTCTATTTATTTACAACTCAATGATTACAACTCGATACTAGAACAAGATATGACTCTATATGAATGCCTCCGGCGGTGTACCGGGATTGCGATGAATCAAGAGTGACATGTATGAAAAAATTATGAATGGTGGCTTTGCCACAACTACGATGTCAACTACATGATCATGCAAAGCAATATGACAATGATGATGCGTGTCATAATAAACAAAACGGTGGAAATTTGCATGGCAATATATCTCGGAATGGCTATGGAAATGCCATAATAGGTAGGTATGGTGGCTGTTTTGAGGAAGATATAAGGAGGTTTATGTGTGATAGAGTGTATCGTATCACGGGGTTTGGATGCACCGGTGAAGTTTGCACCAACTCTCAAGGTGAGAAAGGGCAATGCACGGTACCGAAGACGCTAGCAATGATGGAAGGGTGAGAGTGCGTATAATCTATGGACTCAACATTAGTCATAAAGAACTCACATACTTATTGCAAAAATCTACAAGTCATCAAAAACCAAGTATTACGCGCATGCTCCCAGCGGGATAGATTGGTAGGAAAAGACCATCGCTCGTCCCCGACCGCCACTCATAAGGAAGACAATCAAATAACACCTCATGTTTCAAATTTGTTACACAACGTTTACCATACATGCATGCTACGGGACTAGCAAACTTTAATACAAGTATTCCAAAAATTCACAACTACTCAACTAGCACAACTTTGATATCACTTCTCCATATCTCAAAACAATCATCAAGTATCAAACTTCTCTTAGTATTCAGTGCACATATATGAAAGTTTTTATTATGCCTAAAAGCAAATTGCCATTTTGTTCTAAAGGACTCTCAAAATAATATAAGTGAAGCATGAGAGATCAATTATTTCTATAAAATAAAACCACCGCCGTGCTCTAAAAAATATAAGTGAATCACTAGAGCAAAAACTATATAACTCAAAAGATATAAGTGAAGCACATAGAATAAAAACTATATAGCTCAAAAGATATAAGTGAAGCACATAGAGTATTCTAATATATTCCAATTCGTGTGTGTCTCTCTCAAAATGTGTGTGCATCAAGGATGATTGTGGTAAACTAAAAAGCAAAGAATCAAATCAAACAAGATGCAGCAAGCAAAACACATATCATGTGGCGAATAAAAATATAGCTCCAAGTAAAGTTACCGATAGACGAAGACGAAAGAGGGGATGCCTTCCGGGGCATCCCCAAGCTTAGGCTTTTTGGTGTCCTTGTATTTTACCTTGGGGGGCCATGGTCATCCCCAAGCTTAGGCTCTTGCCACTCCTTGTTCCATAATCCATCAAATCTTTACCCAAAACTTGAAAACTTCACAACACAAAACTTAAAAGAAAATCTTCATGAGCTCCGTTAGTAAAAGAAAACAAACCACCACTTCAAGGTACTGTAATGAACTCATTATTTATTTATATTGGTGTTAAACCTACTGTATTCCAACTTTTCTATGGTTTATAAGCTCTATTACTAGCCATAGATTCATCAAAATAAGCAAACAACACATGAAAAACAGAATGTGTCAAAAACAGAACAGTCTATAGTAATCTGTAGGTTTCGAATACTTCTGGAACCCCAAAAATTCTAAAATAAATTTCTGGATGTGAGGAATTTATCTATTAATCATATGCAAAAATAATTAACTAAATAGCACTATACTGTAAAAAAATGGCAGCAATTCTCATGAGCGCTAAAGTTTCTGTTTTTTACAGCATGATCAAAAAGACTTTCCCCAAGTCTTCCCAACGGTTCTACTTGGCACAAACACTAATTAAACACAACCAAAACAGAGGCTAGATAAGTTATCTATTACTAAACAAGAACCAAAATCAAGGAACAAAAATAAAATTGGGTTGCCTCCCAACAAGCGCTATCGTTTAACGCCCCTAGCTAGGCATAAAAGCGAGGATAGATCTAGGTATTGCCATCTTTTAATTTTTTAGCGGAGTCATGCTCAAATCCAGGAGGTTCTTTATGTTTCCCTTCATATTCAGAAATTTTTAGATCTAAATAGTCCAACCATTTATTACAAAGTGATCAACATATTCATGCGGAGAAGATTCCCGCTAACGCTCTTAAGAGGTTCAAGACATTTTTGTAATATTTTCGTTACTTCGCAAATTTTCTCAAAACTTGGGTTTCTTCCTGGGTATGATGAGGCCCCTTTTGTTGAGGTAGTGTCCCCACTATTCCCTATATAATTTCATGCGCAATACTGGGATAAACTTCGATAAAATTTCCTTTGGCAACGCAGTCCAAGAGTTGTCTATGCGACATATTTAGTCCAACATAAAAATTGCAAAGCAAAATTCTAAAATTCACCTCTAGGGTGCAATTACGATAAGATTCCATCATCCTAAACCAAGCATCTTTTAAGTTTTCTCCTTGTCTTTGTTTGAAGTGAAGAACCTCAAACTCGGGAGACAAAGGAGTTGATAAAGGACTAGCCATAACGACGAAGCAAGCGGAAAAGAGGCGAACGGAAAAAGAGGGCGAAAGGAAAAGAGGGCGAATAAAACGACAAGGGTGAAGTGGGGGAGAGGAAAACGAGAGGAAAAAGGCAAATAATGTAATGCGAAGGATAAGAGTTGTGATGGGTACTTGGTATGTCTTGACTTGGCAATCTCCCCTGCAACGGCGCCAGAAATCCTTCTTGCTACCTCTTGAGCACTGCGTTGGTTTTCCCTTGAAGAGGAAAGGGTGGTGCAGTAAAGCAACGTAAGTATTTCCCTAAGTTTTTGAGAACCAAGGTATCAATCCAATAGGAGACCACACACGAGTCACATCGTACCTACACAAACAAATAAGAACATCGCAACCAACGTGATAAAGGGGTTGTCAATCCCTTCACGGCCACTTGCAAGAGTGAGATCTGATAGAGATGATAATAATAAGATAAATAATTTTGGTATTTTTACGATATAGATTGAAAGTAAAGATTGCAAAATAAAATAGATTGGAAACTTGTATGATGGAAAATAGACCCGGGGGCCATAGGTTTCACTAGTGGCTTCTCTCAAGATAACATAAGTATTACGGTGGGTGAACAAATTACTGTCAAGCAATTGATAGAAAAGCGAATAATTATGAGAATATCTAGGCATGATCATGTATATAGGCATCACGCCCGTGACAAGTAGACCGAAACGATTCTGCATCTACTACTATTACTCCACACATCGACCGCTATCCAGCATGTATCTAGAGAATTAAGTTCATAAGAACAGAGTAACGCCTTAAGCAAGATGACATGATGTAGAGGGATAAACTCATGGAATATGATGTAAACCCCATCTTTTTATCCTCAATGGCAACAATACAATAAGTGTCATTTCCCTTCCTGTCACTGGGATCAAGAACCGCAAGATTGAACCCAAAGCCAAGCACTTCTCCCATTGCAAGAAAGATCAATCTAGTAGGCCAAACCAAACTGATAATTCGAAGAGACTTGCAAAGATAAACCAATCATATAGAATTCAAAGAAGATTCAAATATTGTTCATAGATAAACTTGATCATAAACCCACAATTCATCAGATCTCAACAAACACACGCAAAAAGAAGACTTACATCGAATTGATCTCTAAGAGAATCGAGGAGAACTTTGTATTGAGATCCAAAGAGAGAGAAGAAGCCACCTAGATACTAGCTATGGACCCGAAGGTCTGAAGTAAACTACTCACACATCATCGGAGGGCCCATGGATTTGATGTAGAGGCCCTCCGTGATCAATGCCCCCTCCGGCGGAGCTCCAAAAAAGGCCCCAAGATGGGATCTCTTGGGTACAGAAGGTTGCGGCGGTGGAAATAGGGTTTCGTGGTGCTCCTGGATGTTTGCGGGGTACATGGATATATATAGGAGGAAGAAGTAGGTTAGTGGAGCAACGAGGGGCCCACGAGGGTGGAGGGCGCGCCAGGGGTCTAGGTGCGCCCCCTGCCTCGTGGCCTCCTTGTTGATTGCATGACGTCTACTCCAAGTCCTTTGGATCACGTTTGTTCCAAAAATCACGTTCCGAAAGGTTTCATTCCATTTGGACTCCGTTTGATATTCCTTTTCTACGAAACACTGAAATAGGCAAAGAAACAGCAATTTGGGTTGGGCCTCCGGTTAATAGGTTAGTCCCAAAAATAATATAAAAGTGTAAAATAAGGCCCATTATCATCCAAAACAGATAATATAATAGCATGGAACAGTTAAAAATTATAGATACGTTGGAGACGTATCAACTACCATCACCCGCTCTAATTGAAATGGCTGATAAACAGGAAACATAGTTGAATGTACAGACATTGTGCGAGAGACATATGCAATAGATAGTGTGGAAAAAAGAGGGCATTAAATAATTGACATGTATATTGTTTAACTCAAACCGATAGCATAACATAATTTCACATATATGATGTCTATCTAAATTGGATATCATAGCATAACATAATTCAAAGATATGCTGACTAACTAAACAGGACCACATGACATAATTCTCATACATGTTATCTAAGTAACCAGGATCGCATGATTTAATTCACATATGTGATTTATATGCTAAGCGGAGGGCATTCGCATATATGATGTCTGAACTAAGAACATGGTGTTGAATATTGTGTATATGATGTCTAAACTATGCAATGCAAGACACCATATGCATGATATGAGTAGTAGAACCGTGCCAAGTTAGAGCATACACCTCGGTGGGGCAATAGGACTGATCATCTGTCTCTGAATCCATCTCTAAGGAGCTATCGAGACCCAGCAAAAGATTTGCTTTGATAGGTAGCACTGTCTGCTCCAAAGGCCTTGTTTTCACTCCAGATTTTTCCATCACCCACTCAAATGGCTGATTCACAGGAAGAGTAGTTTAATGTACAAACATTGTCGACAAATGGAAATTTAATGAAGAAAAGGATGGGTTAGATATCATTCAAATATATGATACCTGGTTAAACAGGATGGCATTGCACATTTCACATATATTATGGCTGGCTAAAAGACATGAGACTGCATAATTCCCATATATGATATTGAAACTAAATAGGTGGCATTACAGAACATGTCTAAACTAAGCAGATGACATATATGATGTCGAAAGCAGGCACTGCAAGGCAACATATGCATGATATGACTAACATCATCATGCCAAGTTAGAGCTAAACCTTGGGGGGGTAAATAGGAGTGGTCAGCTGCATCTAAATCTTCCTCAGAACAGATATCTTCATCTGGATTACAATCTGGAGAGGGGGGGAGGGTTTGCCATTGAACCCACCATGGAGCGATGTCTGCATGACATTGTATTGCCGCGCAAAATTCTTCTCTTTTTCTCTACATGTTCAGCATGAATGTGTACAATATCTGACATGCATACAAAAAATATAGTGAGATTATGTAAGGAGAGCATGCAGAAATCTAGAGTAATGGTAACAACCAGTGGATGGATCCAAAAATAATGATAGCAGGCTGATGATTGCTTTAATTTAATAAAAAATAGATGATGATTGCTTTACTATTTGTTTCCCACCCAATATGAACAACATAGGCATACCCTAGGTGAACCAGATATTAGACAGCGATACTATTCATTGCTACCTTGCTATGTGCCCCACAACAAATTTAGAACTCAAGTTTAAACATCAATTTGGACCTGACTTGGAGTCTAAGAGGTGAACAGGACAATAAAGTAGCATGTAATATTAAGCAATGCATAACATAAGTAGAAACAAAAGAGTGCGACCTCTCTTGTGGACCCGTGTACTCCTCAGGTTCATCTACTGAGTCGATGATGGTGATGCCGTTGCGGTGGGTGCCGGCGGCAGGGAAGGAGATCTGAGGCGGCGAAGGATGGTCAGGAGTCCTGATGTCTGGTTTGGTGGATGCTTCTGTCAATGGAGCAGCTTAGGTGAGGTGGACGACGTCGCGGCAGGAGCAGGACAAACCACACAAAGTTTTCTTCGATAGCTACCTGTAACTGAAGTAAATCTGTAAGGGCTCATTTGGCTTGCATGATTCTAAAAACGTAGGGATAGGAGGAAAAACATCGTAATAGGATAGGAATGCACATGGGAAACAGAGTATTTGTGAACACATGATTTCTGTCAACTTGGGTGTTTGGTTCACAGGAATTGGAGGAGCAGAGGAATGCAAAGAAACATGGCCAAAATAAAGTGAAACCATATGAAAGCATGTACAGTTAGAATGTTATTCTGCCACTAATGCACTTGGTCTTGTTTTCATGCATAGGATTGGTCACTGAAGAAGTTGAGGCAGAGGTGGCTCTGAACTTGACATGAATGTAGAGTAATAAGTGATGCGACAAGTGTACAACCTCTTTGCCGTAGCTGTGTCGACCTCAGCATCATTGGGTTGGTCGCTGAAGAAGTTGAGGAAGAGGTGGCTGTCGGAGGTGTGGGGGAAGCTCTGAGGAATCTGTAGACAGCATCCAGAGCACTGCTCTGTTGTGACGGATCGTTCCATCGTTGGAGCAGCTCCAGTGAGCCATAAGACGTCAAGGATGGAGCAGCACAAGACAGACATCATTAATCTCAAGTGGATTCTAATAGCATCTCCAATAGATGATGTTAAATGCATTACCAAAAAGTGACAGATGTAAAATTTACATCACCAAAAACCACCTGACTACAACAGATGAGGTAAAAACGGTTGACTCTGAACTTAACTGTCGAAACTAAAATTTACTGTGGACTCTGAATGTTACTGTCGAAACTAAACGCAATGGTAGCAGAGAGGCACTTCACATGGGATAGTTTAGGGAGGGCCTGCAGTTCATCTTCTACCTGCACCCCCCCTGAGCCGCCAACCACCACCGGCCGAACCCCGCACCGCCTCGACGCCCTGAAACAACTCCCCACCGCCGGTCCGCCCTAAAACAACTCCCCACCGCCAGTCCATCGCCCCGAAACAACTCCCCACCACCGGTCCGCCGCCGCCCCGACCAGCCCTCTAGCCCCCTCCCCCCTGCCAAGATTTTTCTCTGGTGATCCCCACGCCACCGCCCCACCATCGCGCCCCCCATCACCGGTGAGAAGCACCCCACCCAAAACCCTAAGATAGAGAGTGGGGTACCTCTCCGGTGAGCCCCCCTCCCCGCCGCGGATGGTTCTTCCTTAACTCCAGCGAGATCCCCCACCTGCTGAAAATCGACTGACCCAAAAGTCGATTCAGTCGACTGAAGTGTAGCTAAATCGGAGCAGAGCGGCAGCATGAGCGAGGGGGAGAGCAGCAGCAGCGCGAGCGTTCGAGCGAGAGCTGGAGCAGGAGCAGCAGCGCGAGCGAGCGAGAGCCGGAGCAGCAGCAGCTGGGCGAGCAAGCGAGCGAGAGAGGGAGCAGCAGCAGCGCGAGCGACCGAGCGACAGCCAGAGCAGCAGCAGCAGATCCGGCTGGTATGGCCGCCGCCGCCGAAGGGGCCTCGCACTGGGGAGAACTGCCATGGAGATGTCAAGGGCGGCGCCGGCTTTAAGGTAGCCGCTCCATGGGGGTGCGGGATGGAGCACCGTCGGCGCCGGGAGGTCGAGTTAAGGAGAAGGTGCGATGCGATGAGTGTACAACCTCTTTGGTGGTGCCGAGTAGGCATCGGCTTAGTCTGAGGAGTCGGTGAGGATGTTGCGGTTCCGGTGGAGTAGGTTAAGGGGGTGTTGTGGGGATGGAGCAGCCGTGATAGACGAGGCGATCGTTGGAGCACCTTGTTGGAGGTGGAGGATGGGGCGGCTGTACCGGCGGGACGACGGGATGGACGACAGATCCTTATCCGGGGAGGCAGATGAGGGAGGTCGACCTATTGCGGTGGACGACATCGTCGGGGAAGAGGCTCTGGCTGGGCAGCGCTAAGGTGACGGACGGAGGAAGGTGGGGTTTCGTGGCTGGAGCGGAGGGGTAATCGCAGCCAGATTTCGAATGGCGAAAAGGAGGCGATGGGAGGGGGGAACCATGACTTAGGGACGTGTTATCCAAAATGTAGGGTGTGTTAATTACCCCCACCGATTTGAACTAGTAGCCCTTTCAGCTCAGGGTTAGAAGGGGGATTTCGCATGTCGGGATTTGGCAGCTGGAGGGAGTTTTCATGCATGTTGTAATTTCGGGATAGCAAAGTGCGGGTTGTGAAGGCGCCAGTTTTGGGAGCACTATATCTGAATTTTTGGGATATAACAAGGTGCGGGTTGAATTTTAGGGACAAGCCTAATGTGTAATATTGTACTTGGACGTACCAAATCAATTCACACTTCTCTCAACAAAAAACGAAAAAATAAAACTATTCACACCACACAAAGAGAGTGTCTTGTCCCGTTTTACTATACAAATGCTATTCAAAGCTACTCCCTCCTTCCATCTATATAGGGCCTAATGCATTTTTCGAGGCTAAATTTGACCAGCCTAATATTAGAGCAATAATATATGGCATGCAACTTACACAAAGCACACCGTTAAATTCGTGTGTGAAAGGAGATTTCAATCATATAATTTTCACATTGTGCATGTCATGTACTATTAATCTTGCCAGTAGTCAAAGGCGGTCTTAAAAACGCATTAGGCCCTATATAGATGGAAGGAGGGAGTATGGATCCATGTTATGTCCAATTAAATTTTTTCGCTGGCTGTATAATGCATGTAACCTACTCATGCCGACATTTTAGTGCATTCCAAATGTCTATACCACCGGTGCAATTCGAACTGAATTTGAATTTGTTTCCCTATTTCAATAAGAATCTACAATCATGATTGTTGCCAACTTCAACCATCATTCGTGTATTACCTTAACAACACACCACATGATTACTATAGAGATAGATATGAACTATATGTACTATTGAACTCGAATTCAATTTTTTGAATACACTTGATGTTGATTCCAAATAATATTGCATTTGATGTACTAACTAGATATTCATAATCTAAACCATGTTCCATACCTACACCGCGTTTATCACACAATGTATAGTGCCCCACCCCCTACATTATGACAAGTATTTAGCCCTGAGCTGCAAAAGCCACACATTAGCCCAAATTAGAATCAATGTTCTACATTATGATATCTTCTTCAAGTATCCGTATCCACTTTTTTTAATGAATTATGATCTATGTTCGTCTTTAACACCTTCACGATCCTCTTCTCTTTGTAGCTAGCTAGCGCTAATTTTCTATTGTGCAAGCACACGCCCGCCCCCTCTCACCCTCCCTCAGCGTCCCCTCCATCGCGCATGTTCGTTATTTCTCTTTAGGTCGTTCACCCGCGGTGTGTATAGGCCCCCCGACTCCTTCTTTCTGGCACACACCGGTCGATATACCTCTCTAGACAAGTGTGCCTACCACAAACACATACTTCCCATCTTCTCTTCTCACCGTCCATGCCCCCTATGTCCAATACGGTTCTACGCAGGTGCACACTCCCGCCCCTCTTTTCATCGATCTCATATTCGCACACTCCTCCCCCCTCGATATAGTGGGCCTCTCGCACCACCTCCTAGCTGCACCCCTCTCCCCCTATCTATCTCTCCGGACCTTATTTACTTCTAACACATGCATGCATGTATACGGACTGATCTCCCTACATATAGCTAGGTCGACTATAATTCTTTTTCCCCACACGCCGATAGACTTACCTCACTAGTTATGTCTCTCCCTTTCTCGGACACACGACGGTTGATCTTCCTATGTAGTTACGTATGCTTACCACAACCATATCGTCTCCCCTCATAATCCTTGGATACCTCCCGACCCATCTCTCACACGCACGTGCATAGACAGACATCCCGCCCTCTCTTATTGATATTGCACTTGTACCCTCCAATTGTCTAGCAGGCCTCTCCCACCATTTGTGAGACGCCAATCCACCACCAACCCTCCGACACTCTACCTTTGTCTTTCTCCCAACCTTATTCCTCTGCTACACATATCCATGGATGTCGATTGATCTCCCTCTATACATAGCTAGGTCTCTCTCCTTCTCCACACATATACTAGTCGATCTACCTCTCTATAGTTAGGTCTCTGCCCCCTGCCCCCCACCGATAGTCGAACATTGTAGGTAGGTATCCATGCCACAAAGAAAAATTGCACCTCTGCCCTCTCAAATTCCAGTAGGCCAGCCGCCCTGTATCTTTGACATGGGAAAACACAAATTCGATGGCACTCTTTATCGATCGTGCAGCCACACACTTCATCCATGTTTTCGATTCTACTGATATCTCACGATGATGATCCCTCCACTCTCTTCTCGTGGATCGCTCCCTCTATATATGATATATCCATGACTCTGTTTCGCACACATTGCATATGTTACATTTTTTGTTTGACCAATTATATATTTTCCTTTATTTGTACACCTTCTCACAACTTTGTCTTCAGTTGTGATGTGAATATTGGCGCTGATCTGCGAACCATTGAGATGCATTAGCAGCCATGGTAGTTTCATTTGTATTTGATGGAATATTGTAACGGGATGTTCTTGAGGCAAGAGGACACATGAATCCTAAGTTGAAACCTTTTTTTTGCGGGAACCAAAGTTGAAACCTTCATATCATCATAGTACAATTTCATTAAAATTATGCGTACATATATAATCCTGAAGGATTGATAGCAATGCCAGAAACAATTCAACTTCGTTTCGCCGACATGTGGGACATCCTTCATTCGGCTCCACCTACCGTGCAGCAATATTGAGTGCACAACTGCAGGGAAAGATTCACCCTAGTCATTGAGCCGCATTAGTAATGACTAGTGGGCTGTCAAATCACAAAGCCCCACCTTCGCCATAGTAAGTTGCTCGGACGAAGTAACCATCATTTCTCTGTTCCTTGAATCCGCTAGTACTCCCATATTCCCAGAGTAATAAGTTTCTCAGGAGAAGCAACCATCACTTCACCTTTCCCACAGTAAGTACCTCCCTAGGCCCACTGAAAAATCACTTTTCTCTCAGCATCAAGTGCATTTATTGTCAATCTAACCCTGTCACTGAAACACCTCTTTGGCTACAGTTAGTTCAGGGTTAGTCATGAGTTAGTCTAACCTCTAGCTAAGTTAGAGTATCCAAATAGGAGCAGTATAGGACATGCAAGTTGCTCAAAGCATACAATCAAATTCGTACGTGAAATGATCTTTTTGCTTTTTGAAAACGAAACATGCACTGGTGCGCGTCGGTCCTAAACAAACGGTTTTTAACCCCTTTCCGCTACGACATGTGGAACTGTCGCCAAGTGAGTGTGTGCGATAGGGTGTCCTTCCCACACTAACCAGAAATCGTCGGGGATAGGACCTCCTGGGACCCAGGCTGGGGCCATGTGCGATCGGGCGAGGCATAGAAACCCAATCATTTCCGTAGGTATGTACATCCCACATGGCAATCCGAGAAAATCATTTCCGTAGGTATGTACATCCCACAAGGTAATCCGAGAAAATCATTTTCATAGGTATGTACATCCCACACGGTGAATCCCAGAAAAACATTTCCATTCGCATGTATATCACACACAATCAATCGAAGGGATATGTTTCCATTCTTATGTACATCCCACACAGTCAATCCAGGGAAAACATTTCCGTTCGGACATACATCCCACACAGTTTTATGTGTAGGCTCATGTCTGAAAGGTGTAACTATCATACATGGTCTTCCTTGGTTAAATGTTTACTTTTATCAACTATATCACACATGATTTGGTGAAGAAAACAATGTGGCATTGGGCTATCCATCGCAAGCGCTTTTACTGCTATAACCATTTGCAAAGATCCATGACACATTTAGCATGTTTATTAGTTTACAATTAATAATTCCAGTATTACACAAATTCACATTTCATATCGAACAGTTGTTTGCCAATTTCATATCAGGCACATAAATATATTATAACATCACAGTACGGTAGCTACATGAAAACAACACAGTACAACATATAGCTAGTTCAACTTCATAAGAACAATATATTCATTTCCCTAATTGAGATCATCCAGGCTCGTCTTATCCACCTCTGCTTTCAGTTCAGTAAGAACCCGTTTTGCACGGGCCAACTAGTAAAGTTCCTCCTCCTTCGCCAACACCATCTTAGCAAAGACTGATTAAAAAATCTAAGCTCATTCTCCACCTTCAACTTTTTATCCCGCATCTTGAAATATGCTTCATTGTTGACAAGACTTTCTCTAAGCCTACGTGTGTTCTCCTCCTCATACATGCTCCAGAGCTTCGTTAGGCACATCTTCAAAGATTGTGGTCACTCATGATCAACCCACTCCAAGTAAGAACACTTCCCTTCATCCTATAATATTTAAAACTAGATCAGTAACAATTGTAGGGGAAATGGGTTTATAGCAACATAGAAAATCACCAATGCTTATTTTGAAAAACTGAAGAAACAAGTTAATTATGACATATCTTCTCAAAAAGATCAATGTGCAAATGAAATAATTGGTACTGAGACAACAACCATATTCTGGAACATCAGAAGCTATAATTAACTACAACGACGCTACAAGTTCTTACCCATGTACAATAAAATAACAAACTGAACATTTTATGAGGAAGGTAAATATAACTGCAACAACATAGCGACAGTGTTTGGATGACAACAAATTGATACTAATAGGTGTGTACACGCACAAATTTAATAATATAGAACTAATAGCACTAAGGCCGTCCACTATGTATGCCAAAACTAGGGTAAAGACAACCGTTTCTACATCTCACACCGGTGCCCTGCACTGGCGAGCCGATGCAGCGGAAAAAAAATCAGGGACCCGGACTCCGGAGCACGTAGTTGCTCCGATGCCCAGTTCCTTCGTGCCATAAAGATTTAGTATTTTACTGCTTGGCTGCTCGGATGTGTGGACCAAAGTTGGCTGCACAAACTGTTGAAGTAGTGCCATATTGTTGGATAACATAGCAATTTCAAAAAAATTCCTACGCACACGCAAGATCATGGTGATGCATAGCAACGAGAGGGGAGAGTGTTGTCTATGTACCCTCGTAGACCGGAAGCGGAAGCTTTAGCACAACGCGGTTGATGTAGTCATACGTCTTCACGGCCCGACCGATCAAGCACCGAAACTACGGCACCTCCGAGTTCTAGCACACGTTCAGCTTGATGACGATCCCCGGACTCTGATCCAGCAAAGTGTCGGGGAAGAGTTCCGTCAGCACGATGGCGTGGTGACGATCTTGATGTTCTACCGTCGCAGGGCTTCGCCTAAGCACCGCTACAATATTATCGAGGATTCTGGTGGAGGGGGGCACCGCACACGGCTAAGAGAACGATCACGAAGATCAACTTGTGTCTTTGGGGTGCCCCCCTGCAACCATATATACAGGAGCAAGGGAGAAGGAGGCTGGCCCTAGGAGGGGGCGCGCCAAGTGTGGAGTCCTACTAGGACTCCCTAGTCCTAGTAGGATTCCACCTCCCATATGGAATAGGAAAACAGGAAATGAAAAGGAGAAGGAAGGAAGGGGGCGCCCCCCTTCCCTAGTCCAATGCGGACCAGACCAAGGGGAGGGGTGCGGCCACCCTTGAGGCCCTTTTCCTTCTTTCCCATATGGCCCAATAAGGCCCAATACGTATTCCCGTAACTCTTTGGTACTGCAAAAAATACCCGAATCACTCAGAACCTTTCCAATGTCCGAATACAGTTGTCCAATATATCGATCTTTACGTCTCGAGCATTTCGAGACTCCTCGTCATGTCCCCGATCTCATCCGGGACTCCGAACTCCTTCGGTACATCAAAACTCATAAACTCATAATATAACTGTCATCGAAACCTTAAGCGTGCGGACCCTACGGGTTCGAGAACAATGTAGACATGACCGAGACACGTCTCCGGTCAATAACCAATAGAGGAACCTGGATGCTCATATTGGCTCCCACATATTCTAGGAAGATCTTTATCGGTCAGACCGCATAATAACATATCTTGTTCCCTTTGTCATCGGTATGTTACTTGCCCGAGATTCGATCGTCGGTATCTCAATACCTAGTTCAATCTCGTTACCGGCAAGTCTCTTTACTCGTTCCGTAATACATCATCCTGCAACTAACTCATTAGTTGCAATGCTTGCAAGGCTTAAGTGATGTGCATTACCGAGAGGGCCCAGAGATACCTCTCCGGCAATCGGAGTGACAAATCCTAATCTCGAAATACGCCAACCCAACAAGTACCTTTATAATCACCCAGTTATGTTGTTACGTTTGATGGCACACAAAGTGTTCCTCCGGTAAACGGGAGTTGCATAATCTCATAGTCATAGGAACATGTATAAGTCATGAAGAAAGCAATACCAACAAACTAAACGATCAAGTACTATGCTAACGGAATGGGTCAAGTCAATCACATCATTCTCCTAATGATGTGATCCCGTTAATCAAATGACAACTCATGTCTATGGTTAGGAAACATAACCATCTTTGATCAACGAGCTAGTCAAGTAGAGGCATACTAGTGACACTCTGTTTGTCTATGTATTCACACATGTATTATGTATCCGGTTAATACAATTCTAGCATGAATAATAAACATTTATCATGATATAAGGAAATAAATAATAACTTTATTATTGCCTCTAGGGCATATTTCCTTCAGTGTCCCACTTGCACTAGAGTCAATAATCTAGTTCACATCGCCATGTGATTTAACATAAATAGTTCACATTACCATGTGATTAACACCCATAGTTCACATCGTCATGTGACCAACACCCAAAGGGTTTACTAGAGTCAATAATCTAGTTCACATCGCTATGTCACTAATACCCAAAGAGTACTAAGGTGTGATCATGTTTTGCTTGTGAGGGAAGTTTAGTCAACGGGTCTGCCACATTCAGATCCGTATGTATATTGCAAATTTCTATGTCAACAATGCTCTGCACGGAGCTACTCTAGCTAATTGCTCCCACTTTAAATATGTATCCAGATTGAGACTTTGAGACTCTGGATCAGTGTCAAAACTTGCATTGATGTAACCCTTTACGACGAACCTTTTGTCACCTCCATAATCGAGAAACATATCCTCATTCCACTAAGGATAATTTTGACCAATGTCCAGTGATCTACTCCTAGATCACTATTGTACTCCCTTGCCAAACTCAAGGCAGGGTATACAATAGGTCTGGTACACAACATGGCATACTTTATAGAACCTATGGCTAAGGCATAGGGAATGACTTGCATTCTCTCTCTATCTTCTGCCGTGGTCGGGTTTTGAGTCTTACTCAACTTCACACCTTGTAACACAGGCAAGAACTCCTTCTTTGACTGTTCCATTTTGGACTACTTCAAAATCTTGTCAAGGTATGTACTCATTGAAAAACTTATCAAGCGTATTGATCTATCTCTATAGATCTTGATGATCAATATGTAAGCAGCTTCACCGAGGTCTTTCTTTGAAAAAACTCCTTTCAAACATTCCTTTATGCTTTGCAGAATTATTCTACATTATCTCCGATCAACAATATGTCTTCCACATATACTTATCAGAAATTTTGTAGTGCTCCCACTCACTTTCTTGTAAATACAGGCTTCACCGCAAGTCTGTATAAAACTATATGCTTTGATCAACTTATCAAAGCATATATTCCAACTCCGAGATGCTTGCACCAGTCCATAGATGGATCGCTGGAGCTTGCATATTTTGTTAGTACCTTTAGGATTGACAAAACCTTCTGGTTGCATCATATACAACTCTTCTTTAATAAATCCATTAAGGAATGCATTTTTGTTTATCCATTTGCTAGATTTCATAAAATGCGACAATTGCTAACATGATTCGGACAGACTTAAGCATAGATACGAGTGAGAAACTCTCATCGTAGTCAACACCTTGAACTTGTCGAAAACCCTTTTGCGACAATTCTAGCTTTGAAGTTAGTAACACTACTATCATTGTCCATCTTCCTCTTGAAGATCCATTTAATCTCAATGGCTCGCCGATCATTGGGCAAGTCAATCAAAGTCCATACTTTGTTCTCATACATGGATCTCATCTCAGATTTCATGGCCTCAAGCCATTTCGCGGAATCTGGGCTCATCAACGCTTCCTCATAGTTTGTAGGCTCGTCATGGTCAAGTAACATGACCTCCAGAACAGGATTACCATACCACTCTGGTGCGGATCTCACTCTAGTTTACCTACGAGGTTTGGTAGTAACTTGATCTGAAGTTACATGATCATCATCATTAGCTTCCTCACTAATCGGTATAGTAGTCACAGGAAGAGTTTTCTGTGATGAACTACTTTCCAATAAGGGAGTAGGTACAGTTACCTCATCAAGTTCTACTTCCTCCCACTCACTTGTTTCGAGAGAAACTCCTTTTCTAGAAAGGATCCATTCAAAGCAATGAATATATTGCCTTCGGATCTGTGATAGAAGGTGTACCCAACATTTTCTTTTGGGTATCCTATGAAGACGCACTTCTCCGATTTGGGTTAGAGCTTATCAGGTTGAAACTTTTTCACATAAGCATTGCAACCTCAAACTTTAAGAAACGACAGCTTAGGTTTCTTGTCAAACCATAGTTCATATGGTGTCGTCTCAACGGATTTAGATGGTGCCCTATTTAACGTGAATGCAGCTGTCTCTAATGCATAACCCCAAAACGATAGTGGTAGATCGGTAAGACACATCATAGATCGCACCATATCTAATAAAGTATGGTTATGACGTTCGGACACGCCATTATGCTGTGGTGTTTCAGGTGGCGTGAGTAGTGAAACTATTTCACATTGTTTTTAACTGAAGGCCAAACTCGTAACTCAAATATTTTACTTCTGCGATCATATCGTAGAAACTTTTATTTTTGTTACGATGATTCTCCACTTCACTATGAAATTTTTTGAACTTTTCAAATGTTTCAGACTTGTGTCTCATCAAGTAGATATACTCATATCTGCTCAAATCATCTATGAAGATCAAAAAATAATGATACCTGCCACGAGCCTCAATATTCATCGGACCACATACATCAGTATGTATGATTTCCAACAAATCTGTTGCTCGCTCCATTGTTCCGGAGAACGGAGTCTTAGTCATCTTGCCCATGAGGCATGGTTCTCAAGCATCAACTGATTCATAATCAAGTGATTCCAAAAGCCCATTAGCATGTATTTTCTTCATGCACTTTACACAAATATGACCTAAACGACAGTGCCACAAATAAATTGCACCATCATTATTAACTTTGCATCTTTTGGTTTCAATATTATGAATATGTGTATCACTATGATCGAGATCCAACGAACCATTTTCATTGGGTGAGTAACCATATAAGGTTTTATTCATGTAAAGAGAACAACAATTTATTCTCTTACTTAAATGAATAACGGTATTGCAATAAACATGATCAAATCATATTCATGCTCAACGCAAACACCAAATAACACTTATTTAGGTTCAACACTAATCCCAAAAAGTATAGGGAGTGTGCGATGATGATCATATCAATCTTGGAACCACTTCGAACACACATCGTCACTTCACCCTTAACTAGTCTATGTTCATTCTGCAACTCCCGTTTCGAGTTACTACTCTTAGCAACTGAACCAGTATTAAATACCGAGGGGTTGCTACGAACACTAGTAAAATACACATCAATAATCTGTATATCAAATATACCTTTGTTCACTTTGCCATCCTTCTTATCCGCCAAATACTTGGGGCAGTTCCGCTTCCAGTGACCAGTCCCTTTGCAGTAGAAGCACTTAGTCTCAGGCTTAGGACCAGACTTGGGCTTCTTCACTTGAGCAGCAACTTGCTTGCAGTTCTTCTTGAAGTTCCCCTTCCTCCCTTTGCCCTTTTCTTGAAACTAGTGGTCTTGTCTACCATCAACACTTGACATTTTTCTTGATTTCTACCTTCGTCGATTTCAGCATTACGAAGAGCTTGGGAATCGTTTCCGTTATCCCTTGGATATCATAGTTCATCATGAAGTTCTACTAACTTGGTGATGGTGACTAGAGAATTCTGTCAATCACTATTTTATCTGGAAGATTAACTCCCACTTGATTCAAGCGATTGTAGTACCCAGACAATCTGAGCACATGCTCATTGCTTGAGCTATTCTCCTCCATATTTTAGCTATAGAACTTGTTGGAGACTTCATATCTCTCAACTCGGGTATTTGCTTGAAATATTAACTTCAACTCCTGGAACATCTCATATGGTCCATGACGTTCAAAACGTCTTTGAAGTCCCGATTCTAAGCCGTTTAAGGGTGGTGCACTAAACTATCAAGTATTCATCATATTGAGGTAGCCAAATGTTCATAACATCTGCATCTGCTCCTGCAATAGGTTTGTCACCTAGCGGTGCATCAAAGACATAATTATTCTGTGCAGCAATGAGGATAAACCTCAGATCACGGATCCAATCCGCAGCATTGCTACTAACATCTTTCAACTTAGTTTTCTCTAGGAACATATCAAAAATAAAACAGGCGAGCTAAACGCGAGCTATTGATCTACAACATAGATATGCTAATACTACCAAGACTAAGTTCATGATAAATTGAAGTTCAATTAATCATATTACTTAAGAACTCCCACTTAGATAGACATCCCTCTAATCCTCTAAGTGATCACGTGATCCAAATCAACTAAACCATGTCTGATCATCATGTGAGATGGAGTAGTTTCAATGGTGAACATCACTATGTTGATCATATCTACTATATGATTCACGCTCGACCTTTCGGTCTCCGTGTTCCGAGGCCATATCTGTTATATGCTAGGCTCGTCAAGTTTAACCTGAGTATTCCGCGTGTGCAACTGTTTTGCACCCGTTGTATTTGAACGTAGAGCCTATCACACCCGATCATCACGTGGAGTCTTAGCACGAAGAACTTTCGCAACGGTGCATACTCAGGGAGAACACTTATACCTTGATAATTTAGTGAGGGATCATCTTATAATGCTACTGTCAATCAAAGCAAGATAAGATGCATAAAAGATAAACATCACATGCAATCAATATAAGTGATATGATATGGCCATCATCATCTTGTACTTGTGATCTCCATCTCCGAAGTACCGTCATGATCACCATCGTCACCAGCGTGACACCTTGATCTCCATCGTAGCATCGTTGTCGTCTCGCCAATATTATGCTTCCACGACTATCGCTACCGCTTAGTGATAAAGTAAAGCATTACAGTGCGATTGCATTGCATACAATAAAGCGACAACCATATGGCTCCTGCCAGTTGCCGATAACTCGGTTATAAAACATGATCATCTCATACGATAAAATTTAGCATCATGTCTTGACCATATCACATCACAACATGCCCTGCAAAAACAAGTTAGACGTCCTCTACTTTGTTGTTGCAAGTTTTACGTGGTTACTACGGGCTTAGCAAGAACCATTCTTACCTACGCATCAAAACCACAATGATAGTTTGTCAAGTTGGTGCTATTTTAACCTTCGCAAGGACCGGGCGTAGCCACACTCGGTTCAACTAAAGTTGGAGAAACTGACACCCGTCAGACACCTGTGTGCAAAGCACGTCGGTAGAACCAGTCTCGCGTAAGCGTGCGCGTAATGTCGGTCCGGGCCGCTTCATCCAACAATACCGCTGAACCAAAGTATGACATGCTGGTAAGAAGTATGACTTATATCGCCCACAACTCACTTGTGTTCTACTCGTGCATAACATCAACGCATAAAACCTAGGCTCGGATGCCACTGTTGGATAACATAGCAATTTCAAAAAAATTCCTACGCACACGCAAGATCATGGTGATGCATAGCAACGAGAGGGGAGAGTGTTGTCTACGTACCCTCGTAGACCGGAAACGGAAGCGTTAGCACAACGCAGTTGATGTAGTCGTACGTCTTCACGGCCTGACCGATCAAGCACTGAAACTACGGCACCTCCGAGTTCTAGCACACGTTCAGCTCGATGACGATCCCCGGACTCTGATCCAGCAAAGTGTCGGGGAAGAGTTCCGTCACCATGACGGCGTGGTGACGATCTTGATGTTCTACCGTCGCAGGGCTTCGCCTAAGCACCGCTACAATATTATCGAGGATTATGGTGGAGGGGGGCACCGCACACGGCTAAGAGAACGATCACGAAGATCAACTTGTGTCTTTGGGGTACCCCCCTACACCCATATATAAAGGAGCAAGGGAGGAGGAGGCCGGCCCTAGGAGGGGGCGCGCCATGTGTGGAGTCCTACTAGGACTCCCTAGTCCTAGTAGGATTCCACCTCCCATATGGAATAGGAAAAGAGGAAAGGAAAAGGAGAAGGAAGGAAGGGGGCGCCCCCCTTCCCTAGTCCATTTCGGACCAGACCAAGGGGAGGGGTGCGGCCACCCTTGAGGCCCTTTTCCATCTTTCCCGTATGGCCCAATAAGGCCCAATACGTATTCCCGTAACTCTCCGGTACTCCGAAAAATACCCGAATCACTCAGAACCTTTCCGATGTCCAAATATAGTCATCCAATATATTGATATTTACGTCTCGACCATTTCGAGACTCCTCGTCATGTCCCCGATCTCATCCGGGACTCTAAACTCCTTCAGTACATCAAAACTCATAAACTCATAATATAATTGTCATCGAAACCTTAAGCATGCGGACCCTACGGGTTCGAGAACAATGTAGACATGACCGAGACACGTCTCCGGTCAGTAACCAATAGAGGAACCTGGATGCTCATATTGGCTCCCACATACTCTACGAAGATCTTTATCGGTCAGACGGCATAACAACATACGTTGTTCCCTTTGTCATCGGTATGTTACTTTCCCGAGATTCAATCGTCGGTATCTCAATACCTAGTTCAATCTCGTTACCAGCAAGTCTCTTTACTCGTTCCGTAATACATCATCCTGCAACTAACTCATTAGTTGCAATGCTTGCAAGGCTTAAGTGATGTGCATTACCGAGAGGGCCCAAAGATATCTCTCCGATAATCGGAGTGACAAATCCTAATCTCGAAATACGCCAACCCAACAAGTACCTTCGGAGACACCTGTAGAGTACCTTTATAATCACCCAGTTACGTTGTGACGTTTGATGGCACACAAAGTGTTCCTCTGGTAAACGGGAGTTGCATAATCTCATAGTCATAGGAACATGTATAAGTCATGAAGAAAGCAATAGCAACAAACTAAATGATCAAGTTCTATGCTAACGGAATGGGTCAAGTCAATCACATCATTCTCCTAATGATGTGATCCCATTAATCAAATGACAACTCATGTCTATGGTTAGGAAACATAACCATCTTTGATCAACGAGCTAGCCAAGTAGAGGCATACTAGTGACACTCTGTTTGTCTATGTATTCACACATGTATTATGTTTCCGGTTAATACAATTCTAGCATGAATAATAAACATTTATCATGATATAAGGAAATAAATAATAACTTTATTATTGCCTCTAGGGCATATTTCCTTCACAAATAATTTTCTGATGGCACCGCTGATGAGATGGCAACAATTTAAGATACTAAGTATAAACTGTGACACTGTCTTAGGATGCGTTTGGTTGAAGGTGTGGTATGAATGGGTTGGGACTGTGACGGTGTCTAAATCACATCTAACAAATGATTTGTAACAACGAAAGAGGGTCTAACCTTCTCTGCACATGCCATAAACTTCCTCCCACTGTCCACAGAATCAAATGCATCTAGTTTCACACATGGAGATTAATGGTGACAACGAGCAGATAGATCTTCAGCCACCCCGCTGCATTCGTTGCCACTGATCGTCTTAGGGAGCTACAAGAGGAAGAAATGACTCAAATCAATCTCTAGGTAAAAATCCTTCATTCCAAGTCATTGTCCGAGAGAGAGAAGAGAGGCATACCCGGGTGGTGAAGGAGTAGTCGCCGGAGGAGGAACCACTTGAGATATCTTTGAACAAGACCATGGCGACCCCGATGGTAGGATGCGAGACGGCGAGAGCGAGGAAGCAGCTATAGCTTAGGAAGGAAGGAAGGAAGGAGGAAACAGGGGAAATGTGACTTGTGGTCGGGGAGAAAATGGGGTGGGGAAGGGGGAAGGGGGCGGGGGTAGATATTTTGGCGGTAGGCCAAAACTTTGGAAATGTGGAGGGAAACTTTGCACGCGGTGCCGCCGGACCATTCACTTTGAATGATTGTGTGCATCACAAACGATTCTTCTGCTTTACGCGCATGGGATGAGTTTGATAATTCAAATTTTTCGCTCAAGGCATGGGCACTGATACGTCTCCAATGTATCTATAATTTTTGATTTCTCCATGCTATATTATCTACTGTTTTGAATGTTTATGGGTTTTATTATACACTTTTATATCATTTTTGGGACTAACCTATTAACCCAGAACCCAGTGCCAGTTTTTGTTTTTACCCTGTTTTAGGGTTTCGAAGAAAAGGAAAATCAAACGGAGTCCGATTGACCTGAAACTTCACGGAACTCATTTTTGGAAGGAAAGAATCCCAGAAGACTTGGAGTGCACGTCGGGGGCTCTGCGAGGAGGTCACGAGACAGGGGGCGCGCCCTCCACCCTCGTGAGCCCCTCGTGGCCCCCTTAACGTACTTCTTCCGCCTATATATCTCCATATACCCTAAAAATATCCGAGAGCACAATAGATCGGGAGTTCCGCCGCCAGAAGCCTCCGTAGCCACCGAAAGCCAATCTACACTAGTTCCGGCACTCTGCCGGAGGCGGAATCCTCTCCGGTGGCCATCTTCATCATCCCGGTGCTCTCCATGATGAGGAGGGAGTAGTTCTCCCTCGGGGCTGAGGGTATGTACAAGTAGCTATGTGTTTGATCTCTCTCTCTCTCGTGTTCTTGATTTGGCTAGATCTTGATGTATCACAAGCTTTGCTATTATAGTTGGATCTTATGTTTCTCCTCCCCCTCTACTCTCTTGTAACGAATTGAGTTTCCCCTTTGAAGTTATCTTATCGGATTGAGTCTTTAAAGATTTGAGAACACTTGATGTATGTCTTGCCATGGATATCTGTGGTGACAATGGGATATCACGTGATTCACTTGATGTATGTTTTGGCGATCAACTTGCGGGTTCCGCCCATGAACCTATGCATAGGGGTTGGCACATGTTTTCATCGTGATTCTGCGGTAGAAACTTTGGGCCACTCTTTGAGGTCCTATGTGTTGGTTGAATAGATGAATCTGAGATTGTGTGATGCATATCGTATAATCATACTCACAGATACTTGAGGTGACATTGGAGTATCTAGGTGACATTAGGGTTTTGGTTGATTTGTATCTTAAGGTGTTATTCTAGTATGAACTCTAGGGCTGTTTGTGACACTTATAGGAATAGCCCAACAGATTGATTGGAAAGAATAACTTTGAGATGGTTTTGTACCCTACCATAATCTCTTCGTTCGTTCTCCGCTATTAGTGACTTTGGAGTGACTCTTTATTGCATGTTGAGGGATAGTTATGTGATCCAGTTATGCTATTATTGTTGAGAGGACTTACACTAGTGAAAGTATGAACCCTAGGCCCTATTTCCTATCATTGCAATACCGTGTACACTCACTTTTATGATTAGTTACCTTGTTGTTTCTATATTTTCAGATTACAAATACCTTTATCTACCATCTATATTGCACTTGTATCACCATCTCTTCGCCGAACTAGTGCACCTATACAATTTACCATTGTATTGGGTGTGTTGGGGATGCAAGAGACTCTTTGTTATTTGGTTGCAGGGTTGCTTGACAGAGACCATCTTCATCCTACGTCTCCTACGGTTTGATAAACCTTAGGTCATCCACTTGAGGGAAATTTGCTACTGTCCTACAAACCTCTGCACTTGGAGGCCCAACAACGTCCCACAAGAAGAAGGTTGTGTAGTAGACATCAAGCTCTTTTCTGGCGCCGTTGCCGGGGAGGTGAGTACTTGAAGGTATATCTTTAGATGTTGCAATCAAGTCTTTTAGTTTCTTGTTTTATCACTAGTTTAGTTTATCAAAGAAAACTATAAAAAATGGAATTGAGTTTGTCTCATAAGTATGATGGAAAGGAAAATTGTGCTCAAATGCTAGAAGAAGAATTACATAGAATTCTTGGCATAAAATATGTGAATGATGAGCATGATTGCAACGTTGTTAGTACGAATTATTTGAATATCGATGATATTAATGATGGTTGCACTAGTTATGATGAAAATGCCTCCTATAAACATGTCAATTTTTGTGGAGTAGACTAGGTTTGCAAGTACACACCAAATAGGGAAGATAGATATTGCAAGAGGCATAAGTACTTAGAAACCAAATTGTTGCAAGAAGAGCTAGATGAATGTGCTGAAAATTTATCTTTTCTTAGCCCTACTTGTGAACTTTGCAATGAACGTGGTCATTTAGTACCCAATGCAAAATGTTTCATGAGCATATCGTGTCCAAAAATTGTGATGACTTGATTTCCCTTGGACATCATAATGAACTTAGTTTGCTCTTGGGTTATGAATAAATTAAACATAGAACTAAGGATATTCCAAAATTTGCCCTTGATAAAGTTCTTCATTTTGATCTAGAGGAAATTTATATGTATTGCACGGTGAATTGCATTGAAAAACCTTATATTGCCAATTACATAAAGAAAAGAAAACAAATAGAAGATGAAGAGAATGCTAACGAAAGGGAAGAGACTTCCCAATATTCTCCTATTATTTCTTATGATGAATCAGGTAACAAAGAGGAGCCCTCTATTCAACCAATCTCATTAATAAGGAGCTCCAAAAAGAGGATTGAACCCACACATGATGTGGTGAAGAAGAAGAAAAGAAAAAGGAAGAGAGGTAAAAAGGTATCTCTCCCAAATAAAGTTGCTCCTATTATTGATGTTCCTCATGAAAATAATACACTTGATGATGATCTCGTTATGCCTATTGCTTGTTGCGATGATTATGATTGGGAAGATAATGACACTTCTTATGATCTTGAAAATCTTTTTGGCACTTGCTTGGAAGAATATTATAATTTCTATACTATTGGTGCTATCCATACTATTAATAATGAGAGTGATTATGCTTATGATATGAAAAGGCCCAAGCTTGGGGATGCTATGATTAATGAAGATGATATTTTTAGTCCCCCAAGTTTTGATATGCAAGTTTATAATGATGATAGCATGCCTCCTACTTATGATGATTATTGTGATGATACTTATGCTATAAAAAGTAGTGATTATATTTATAAAACTTTTCATGATTATGATTACCCCTTCTCTGAACATTACTCTTTTAATGTGGAAACAATTTATAGTATTCGAGTTTCCTATGATACTCCCACTATTCCGAACGAGAAGAATTTTGCCTATGTGGAGAGTAGTAAATTTTCTATGCTTGTAGATCATGAAAAGAATGCTTTAGGTGCTGGTTATATTGATGAATTCATTCATGATGCTACTGAAAATTATTATGAGGGAGGAACATATGCTTGTAGGAATTGCAATACTATCAATTTTCCTCTCTATGTGCTTAAAATTTTGAAGTTATGCTTCTTTTACCTTCCTATGCTAGTTGATTATTGTTCCCACAAGTTGTTTGCTCACAAAATCCCTATGCATAGGAAGTATGTTAGACTTAAATGTGCTAGTAATATTCTTCACGATGCTCTCTTTATGTTTCAATTCTTATCTTTTACGTGAGCATCGTTGAAATCATCATGCCTAGCTAGGGGCGTAAAACGATAGCGCTTGTTGGGAGGCAACCCAATTTTACTTTTGTTCCTTACTTTTTGCTCCTGTTTAGTAATAAATAATTCATCTAGCCGCTGTTTAGATGTGTTTTTAGTTGTTTAATTAGTGTTTGTGCCAAGTAGAACCTTTGGGAAGACTTGGGGAAAGTCTTGTTGATCATGCTGTAAAAAACAGAAACTTTAGCGCTCACGAGAATTGCTGCCATTTTTATTTGGAGAGTTCTATTTAGTTAATTATTTTTGAAGATAATTAATAGATAAATTCCTCACGTCCAGCAGTTTATTTTAGAATTTTTGGGGTTCCAGATCTTGCGCTAGCTACAGATTACTACAGACTGTTCTGTTTTTGACAGATTCTGTTTTTCGTGTGTTGTTTGCTTATTTTGATGAATCTATGGCTAGTAAAATAGTTTATAAACCATAGATAAGTTGGAATACAGTAGGTATAACACCCGTATAAATAAATAATGAGTTCATTACAGTACCTTGAAGTGGTCTTTTGTTTTCTTTCGCTAACGGAGCTCACAAGTTTTCTACTTTAAGTTTTGTGTTGTGAAGTTTTCAAGTTTTGGGTAAGGATTCGATGGACTATGGAATAAGGAGTGGCAAGAGCCTAATCTTGGGGATGCCCAAGGAACCCCAAGGTAATATTCAAGGACAACCAAAATCCTAAGCTTGGGGATGCCCCGGAAGGCATCCCCTCTTTCGTCTTCGTTCATCGGTAACTTTACTTGGAGCTATATTTTTATTCACCACATGATATGTGTTTTGCTTGGAGCGTCAATTTATTTTGGTAGGATTTTCTTGCTGTTATTTAGAACAATTTTTTGCATCTTTTATTTCAATCAAAGTGGCATTGATAGCCTTTACTATGCCTATGTTACAAGTATACATGTTGCTGTTTGAAAACAGAAAGTTTACTGCTGTTGCAATAATTCCCTAGAAAAGTCAGAATGTGATAAAATGTCGAAACCTTTTGCCTATTAATCTCTGATAAATTTACCACTGTGGTAATTTTCTTTCATAATTTTTGGAGCTAGGGAAGTATGTATGTTCCTGCATTCTGTACAGACTGTCCTGTTTAGGGAGATTGCTGTTATGTTTGCATTGTTTGCATATGTTTGCTTCTTTAATGATTCTATTTGAGGATAGGACTACTAAATATGGAGAGGCATTTAGTATGCAATGTTGAACAATAATTTTAGTGATTTTCTACAGTAGAGTGTTATAAGGTTTTTGCAATGGTTTATACTAACTTATTTCACGAGTTCTTGTTGAGTTTTGTGTGGATGAAGATTTTTAGATTTAGGGAGACCGTGATATGAGAGGAATTAAGGAGACACAAAAGCTCAAGATTGGGGATGCCTAAGGCACCCAAAGATAATATTTGAAGAAGTCTCAAGCATCTAAGCTTGGGGATGCCCCGGTTGGCATCCCACCTTTCTTCTTCAACAACTATCGGTTAGTATCAGTTGATCCTAAGTTTTTTCTTCTTCACATGATGTTTGCTATTCTTAGATGTCATTTTATTTTGTTTTTCTTGATGTTTGAATAAAGTATCAAGATCTGAAATTATTAAATGTTAGAGAGTCTTCACATAGTTGCATAATTATTCGACTACTCATTGATCTTCACTTATATCTTTCGGAGTAGTTTGTCATTTGCTCTAGTGCTTCACTTATATCTTTTAGAGCATGCTGGTAGTTTTATTTTAAAGAAATAGATGAACTCTTATGCTTCACTTATATTATTTTGAGAGTCTTAAATATCATGTTAATTTTCTTAAAATCCTAATATGCTAGGTATTCAAGAATAATAAAATTATCTTATGAGTGTGTTGAATACTATGAGAAGTTTGATACTTGATATTTGTTTTGAGATATGGAGATGGTGATATTAGAGTCATGCTAGTTGAGTAGTTGTGAATTTGATAAATACTTGTGTTGAAGTTTGCGATTCCCATAGCATGCACGTATGGTGAACCGTTATGTGGTGAAGTCGGAGCATGATTTATTTATTGATTGTCTTCCTTATGAGTGGCGGTCGAGGACGAGCGATGGTCTTTTCCTACTAATCTATCCCCCTAGGAGCATGCACGTAGTACTTTGTTTCGATAACAAATAGATTTTTTGCAATAAGTATGTGAGTTCTTTATGACTAATGTTGAGTCCATGGATTATATGCACTCTCACCCTCCCACCATTGCTAGCCTCTCTAGTACCGCGCAACTTTCGCCGTTACCAGGACCCCGACTCAATGTCACATCGATCTAGCCTGTAACACCTCATATCACTTTGCGGCCTCACGCACGGTATTCCCACGGGTGTCGCCTTACCTTTGCCCGGGACCGTTTGCGCCTTTTGGCTCACGTATATGATGATGTCGCTAGCATCCATATGATAAGGAGCCTGGGCTGACATGACTAGTCGTAAACCCAAAGTGGCACAGACTTACAGGGACAGACATCCATGACCCAGCATCGAACGTGTCGGTCATCAGCAAGTGGGTCCGGGCTGTAGCAGTGGGCTAGCAGGACTCCGGTAAACCGGGCTGTAGCGGGCTAACAGGGCTCCGGTACTCAATGCGTGACATTTCCCCGAAGGGACAGACACAAGAACGAAGAAGGACACATGCCGGCCAGCCTAAGTGATCCGGAGTAGTAGCAAGCTACCATGGCTCAATGGAAAACACTAGGAGACATTTCCCGGTAAGAGAGGCTACTAAAGATAAACAACTAGATAGTCAGATCCCACACATACCAAGCATTTCAATCATACACACAATATGCTCGATATGTGCAAATACAACAAGGCATCATAACATGACTCTACGACGCAAGTACTTTATTTAAAGGCTCAGAGAGCCATACATAACATACATACAGGTACGGGTCACACGACCCACATTCAAATCATACAGTCATACAAACCACCAGCGGAAGTAACTTGTCTGAGTACAGACAACTAGTAAAATAAAAGAGGCTTGGAAAGCCTAGCTATACTACGTGGACCTTCACAAGCTCAGGATTACCACCTGGGCCTTAGTCTAACCCGTCGATGTCAATGTCTATGAAGAACCCATCAGAAGGGGTTGCAGCGCCTTCTGTAAAATGTAAATTATAGCAACATGAGTACAAAGGTACCCAGCAAGACTTATGTCAGATCCTACATACATGCACATTATCAAGAAGGGTTGGTGGAGTTATTGCAGCAAGCCAGCTTTGACTCTTGGCTAAACTATCCTACGAGACTCCAACTTGAAATGGTTTTGCGCACACGAGTCCACTACTCATCACTTCAATACACTACCGAGAATCCACCTCCGTCTTCCTACGGAGGGGCCATCCTTGGCACTCACGCTTATCTTGAAGCTTTTAGTAGTTTCTAGTTTACTTGTCTATGAACTGTATAAGCAACCAAGTAGCCCTTCACCACGGACGCGGCTATTCGAATAGATTAGGTTAACCCTGCAGGGGTGTACTTCTTCATACACGCTCTCACCACTTACCGTCGTTTACACGACATGTACTCAGCAACCTTCAAGCGGAAGCCCAACGTGGGTGTCGGCCACGACCTACCTAATCACCTAAGTCTCCAATCCAGGTTTATCGCCTATCCAGGTTCCATCCATAGGGAGTCCGGCCGAGGTTTCCCATACGACCCCGAACGATGTGTACAGGGTTCCGTGACACCTAACGGGTGCCCGGTATTCCCGGCCACGTACCTACCGCATCACAGCCCACCCCTACGGTCAGCGCTGTCCACGGCCTCCAGTAGGCTACAAACACCAGAAACTACTTGCAACTCCTGGACAGAGAACTAGGGTGAATAAGAAGCCGAGAGGGTCCATTGGTTTCGGGCCCAATGCATGGTAGTAGCTGATTCTTAAATCACACATACAGATCTCAGTGCCTAAGGTCGGCTTCAATGAAACAACCCACCATGTACTCCTACATGGCCTCTCATCGATACCTTTACCAAATCGTGTTCACCACATCACTCTCAATACCGGCATGATCATTTCACTCTAGCCCATCACCCAGATGAACCAGACCTGACACGACTCTAAGCATAGCAGGCATAGCAAGGTAGGAACAACACATACATATGGGTCAATCAATTCCTACACATGCTAGTGGGTTTCATCTAATTACTCTGGCAATGACAGGTCATGCAGAGGAAATGGGTTCAACTACCGTAGCACACAGCAGTTTGAAACGCATTGTCTTAATGCAGTAAAAGAGAGCAGAAGCGAGAACATGGGATTGTATCGATATGATCAAATGGTTGGTTGCTTGCTTGATGGATCGATGCACGGATACGGTTCTTCGCTAGGGTAATCACGATACTCCTCGGAGGCAGAACCTGCCGCAAAGAACACCGATACACAACCATCACCAAACAATGTGCGACAATATGATGCATGCATGAAACATGACAATATGAGTGTGTTGGGCTAATGCAACTAAGACCAGATGGGTTTGAGCCAATTTGAACCAAAGATTCAAATTCCAAACACATTTGTGATCTTAAATAGTGCTTTATCATGTTTTGCACTAAACAGCAAGTTAACTTGTTTAAACATGCATGAAAACAGTACAGATGGATAGATTGGATTTTTCTGATCATTTTTCATATATAACTTGTTTGATTTGGAGTTACAGATTAAAAGTTATGAATTTTTGAAGTTTGAACTATATTCTGGAATTTCCTATATTAGAATAAATCCAGAAATTAATTTATTGCGTCAGCCATGTGTCAGAATGACGTCAGGGTCAACGGAGACGTCCAGGTCAAACCTGACTGTGGGTCCAGGGTGTCAGGGTAATTAGTTTAGCTAAAGTTTAATTAAAACTAAACCTATTTAGTTAACAGGGCTGGGCCCCACCTGTCATTGACTCATCAGAGTCAACCAGGGCCCACCTGTGGTCAAAGTCAACGTCGGCTGCACCGGCGTCTAGCCGCCGGCAAGCCCGACGCGGCGGCGGAAGTGAGTTTGGCCGTTTCGGCAACCAAACGAGCCGCGGAGGGTGGCTATGGATAGCTGGGAACATGCCGCAGCTTCTGGTGGAGTCGGTTGGGGTCGGGGCGGCCGGAATCGGCGCCGGCGACGACCTAGGCGGCCGCCGGAGTTTGGCCGAAGGCGAACTTGAGGCTAGAGGGGTCGGTGAGGTGCGGGGAGTAGTTGGTTAGGTGCTACGTGACGTGGTGAGCACGATGGACACCAAGTGGTGGCCGGAGGGTGACCGGGAGCACGTCGGTGACGAGCTCCACGGCGGTTGGTGCGGTTGAGCTCCGAGAGGTCACTACACAGCTCGGGGGAAAGAAAAGAAGGGAGGGGAAGATGGTTAAGCTCACAGGGAACTCGACAGAACACTTGGTGCGGCCGGGGATGGGCCGGAGCGACGACGGCGTTGAAGGGGATCTCCGGCGACGGTGGACTCAGGCGAAGTCGATGCGGTGGACTCGGGCTACTCGAGCACGCGGGGCTCGGCTAGCTCGACGTAGTTGAGGGCGGCGGAGCTCCTAGACACAGTGAGGAGGAGCACGGACGGCGGGGAGCGTGTCTACGATGACGGCGTGGCTGCGGTGGCGTCGGCCATGGTGGGGGAGCGCGAGAGAGAGGAGCCGGGGAGGAGAGCGGGCGTCTGGGGGTTCGGGGGAGAGAGGGATCGATCCACGGCGTTAGCCGGGCGAGTGGAGCGGCGAGGCGGCGAGCAGGTGCGTGGCACCCATGCGGTGCTCGCCGTCGAGCACCTTGCCTGCTTGCCTGGCCGGCAAGCAACTCGCTGGCGCGGCGCTGGGCTGGGCCGGCAGGTGGGCCGGTTAGCCGGCGCCAGGTAAGTTTTCTGTTATTTCCCTTTTTCTACTTTTCTGCAACTTTGTGGAGTTTTTAAAAATACTTAGATGGCTCCAAAAATCACCAAACTGCTCCTGGTCCATAGTTGGATTATTTCCAACATGAAACATTTCTGTTTGGGAATATTTGGGCATTTGCAATATTTTATATAATTTGAACTGCTCAAATTCAAATACTAATGAATTAATTCAAAGACCTTAGGATGACCTAGAAAATGGTGCACCACTTTTGGCAGAGGCTCTGAACCAAAGCAAAGGTGATGAGCATTTTTAAGGGCATTTCAGGTTCATTGAAATAATTTTTAGTAAACCCTAGTTGGATTAAAAAGGGGTTCTGGGGGTTTCTGTCCTTCCCCATTTCAAATTCAAATGATATTTAAACATGATGCACACACTAATGCAGGGACTAGCTAGGATGTGACAACTCACCCCCACTCAAAAGAATCTCGTCCCGAGATTTGGGTTCCTCCGGGAAGAAGGCGGGATACTCGAGTCGAAGACGATCCTCCCTTTCCCAAGTTGCCTCATTCTCAGAATGGTGCGACCATTGAACCTTGAGAAACTTGATATTATGACGTCGAGTGGTACGCTCAGCTTGATCGAGGATACGAACGGGGTACTCTCGATACGTGAGATTATCTTGGAGATCAAGCGTTTCGTGGTCCACTCCACGGATAGGATCCGAGAAGCAACACCTGAGTTGGGAAACGTGGAAGACATCGTGGACTCTGGAGAGATGTGGAGGTAGTTCCAATTGGTAGGCAACTTCTCCTCGTTTTGCGAGAATGCGAAAGGGTCCAATGTAACGAGGAGCCAATTTGCCCTTGATACCGAAGCGATGGGTTCCCTTCAGAGGAGTAACCCGAAGGTAAGCCTTCTCGTCAACCTCAAAAGTCATAGCCTTATGTTTTCGGTCATATTGACTCTTTTGACGAGATTGGGCTGTTTTCAACTTTTCACGAACGATGCGAACTTGCTCTTCTGCTTCCTGAATCATATCCGGGCCAAAGAATTGTCTTTCCCCGGTTTCTGACCAGTTAAGAGGCGTTCGACACCTTCGTCCATAGAGAACTTCAAAAGGGGCTTTGCCCAAGCTGGATTGATAGCTGTTGTTATAAGCAAATTCGGCAAATGGAAGGAATTTCTCCCACTCCATTCCGAATGAGATAACAGAAGCTCGAAGCATGTCTTCTAGAATCTGGTTGACGCGTTCCACTTGACCACTTGATTGAGGGTGGAAAGCGGTACTAAAAGAAAGGCGGGTTCCCATAGCATTTTGGAAACTTTCCCAAAATCGAGAGGTGAAAAGACTTCCTCGATCCGAGTTAATTTCCAAAGGAACACAATGGAGAGACACTATTCGGGACATGTACAAGTCTGCTAACTGACTAGCAGTTATACTCTCATGAACAGGTAAGAAATGGGCCACTTTGGAAAGACGATCGACAACGACGAAGATAGCATTATTCCCTCTCTTGGTCCTGGGAAAACCGGTAATGAAGTCCATACCAATTTTATCCCATTTCCATTCAGGAATAGCTAGGGGTTGAAGGGTGCCAGCAGGCCGTTGATGCTCTGCTTTTACACGACGGCAGACGTCGCAATTAGCAATATACTGAGCAATTTCTCTCTTCATCCTAGTCCACCAGAACCTCTGGCGTAGGTCCTGATACATCTTAGTGCTACCGGGATGAATAGTGAGAGGAGATTCATGAGCTTCCTTAAGGATCAATCGCCTCAGGTTTCGCACCTTGGGGACCACTAGCCGATTCCCGAAGTATATGACTCCTTGATCATCGATGGAGAAACAATTCACAACTCCTTTCTTGATGTTTCTCTTGATGCGGGAAATTCCCGGATCTACTTTCTGTGCTTTGATGATCTGATCCGTAAGGGTAGGTTTCGCCACCAAGGTGGAAAGAAATCCTTGAGGAACAATGTGAAGGTTAAGCTTCCGAAATTCCTCATGGAGAAGCGGTTGACTTTGTTGTAACATCAGGTTGTTACAATAAGATTTATGACTTAGCGCATCAGCCATGACGTTGGCTTTCCCTGGGGTGTAAGTTATTCCTAAGTCGAAATCTGTGATCAACTCGACCCAACGTCTTTGCCTGAGATTTAAATCCGGTTGGGTGAATATATACTTCAGGCTTTGGTGATCAGTGTAGATTTCGCAACGATTACCGAGAAGGTAATGTCGCCATGTTTTGAGTGCATGGACTACAGCTGCAAGCTCTAGATCATGAGTGGGGTAGTTTTCCTCATGTGGGTGCAATTACCGTGAAGCATAAGCAATTACGTGTCGATCTTGCATGAGAATACAGCCTAGTCCTTGTCGCGAGGCGTCGCAGTAGATAACAAAATCCTTGGAAAAATCCGGTGGTACTAGTATGGGAGCAGAGGTTAAACGTCTCTTCAGTTCCTGGAAACTGTGCTCACATTGTGGAGTCCACTCGAACTTTTTATCTTTCTTGAGGAGTTCGGTTAGAGGTTTGGCAACTTTGGAGAAGTTCTCGACAAAGCGACGACAATAGCTCGCTAGGCCAAGGAAACTCCGAACTTGCTTGACCGATTCAGGTGGAGTCCAGTTAAGGACGGCTTGAACTCGCTCAGGGTTAACCGCAATGCCTTTACCATAAATTACATGTCCAAGATAGGTCACTTCTGACAACCAGAATTCACATTTAGAGAATTTGGCATAAAGGCGATGCTCTCGAAGTTTCTTCAACACTAGCCTTAGGTGTTCGGCATGTTCTTCCTCGTTCTTGGAGTAGATGAGTATATCATCGAGGTAAACCACAACGAATTTATCCAAATACTCCATGAAGATTGAGTTCATCAGCCGAGAGAAGGTGGCTGGAGCGTTGGTTAAACCGAAGGACATGACGGTGTACTCGTATTGGCCATAACGAGTAACAAAGGCCGTTTTCGGAATGTCCCCGTTTCTGATTTTGATTTGATGGTAGCCCAGCCTCAAATCCATTTTAGAGAAGACTGAGGATCCAACGAGCTGATCATACAGGTCGTTGATCCTGGGGAGCGGATAATTGTTCTTAATTGTGACCAAGTTGACAGGTCGATAATCTACAACCATCCGGTCCGTACCATCCTTCTTCTTGACAAAGAGGATGGGGCAAGCCCAAGGAGATGAACTAGGTCGGATGAAACCCTTTTTAAAGGACTCATCAAGTTGTTTCTTAAGCTCGGCTAGTTCAAAAGGTGCCATCTTGTAGGGTCTTCTGGAAATCGAGACAGTTCCTGGAATGAGATCTATTACGAACTCGACATCTCTGTCAGGTGGAACACCTGGCAATTCCTCTGGAAAGACATCCGGAAAGTCACGGACTACCGGAACGTCTTCGAGGTCTGGCAACGGGCTGGCGTTAAGAGAATATAACTGTCGCTTGGCTATTCGGGTCAAGACATTGACTATCTTTCCCGAAGGATGGGTGAGTTGAACAGTCCTAGAGAAGCAATCAATCTTGGCATGATGGGCTGACATCCAATCCATACCCAAAATGATATTAATATCCGAAGATTTGAGAGCTATCAAAGATGCGAGAAAAACAAGTCTGTCGACTTGAATTTCATTTCCATGGCTTACTCTAGAGGTTTGCCATCTAGAACCAGGAGTAGAAATTTCCATAGTGGATGGCATGTCACAGAATGCGGTGTTATGCAAACGAGCATAATTTTCAGATATGAAAGAATGAGATGCTCCTGTATCGAAAAGAACAGATGCCGGGTGGCAATTAACAAGGAGCGTACCGAGAACGACGTTGGGATCCTCTTGAGCTTCCTCAGCAGAGATACAGTTGACATGGCCACGTGTAGTGGTGGCCGGCTTGGCATGGAACACTTTCCCTGTCGGCTTACCGCGGCCAACAGTTTTTGCTGTCTGGTTGGGGTTGGTTTGGGGACACTCGCGCATATAGTGGCCTGATTCCCCACACTTGAAACAAGTCACGGAGCTGGTGCGTGGGGAAGCATTGTTGGTTGGACCACCATAGGGCTTGGCTGGTGCATATGACTGAGCTGGGCGAGGTGCCTGGAAGGATGGCCTCGGTGTGAACCTGGGTGGCAGGGCAGTATTAGGCACCCGCATGCGGCACTTCTGAGGACCAGCACCGGATGAGGAACCCAAGTCACGGCCATGCTTGCGTGTTGCTTCATAATCAGTCTGACCAGTCTCAGCACTGATGGCCTTGTTAACAAGCTTCTGAAAAGATGTGCACTCATGCAGACGGAGGTCGCGGCGAAGCTCAGGACTAAGTCCCTTATGGAACCTTGCTTGCTTCTTGGCATCAGTAGAAACTTCCTCCGTCGCATAACGGGCAAGGTTACCAAACTCCCTGCTGTAAGCATCAACAAAGAGTCGACCTTGAGTAAAACTGCAAAATTCGTCACGTTTACGGTCCATGAGACCCTCCGGAATGTGGTGTTCATGGAAAGCCTCGCTGAATTCAGCCCAAGTAGTGACATGGTCCGCTGGGCGCATAGCTCCATAATTCTCCCACCAGAGACTGGCGGGGCCTTCAAGATGATATGCAGCAAAGGTGACCTTGTCAGCCTCAGCTACTAGCGCAGAACGCAGTTTGTGAGAAATACTGCGAAGCCAGTCATCAGCGTCGAGAGGCTCGACATAGTGGTGGAACGTGGGTGGATGTAACTTGATGAAATCACTGAGTGACACCAAGTTAGTCCTCTGATGGTGTGCTGTGTTCTGTTCAATACGCTCCAACAAACGGTTGGTCTCCCGCTTGTTTCTCTCAACCTCTAGCATAACTTCTGCCAGAGAGGGAGGGTGAGGTAGATTTGTATCCCCAACTCTGCTGCCTTCGGCCTGCTCTGGGGAAGCAGGGTTGTTGCGGGTGTTGACCATCCTAGGAAAACAAGACAATGGTTTAGTCCAACATGACAAGATTCCGACATAGAATGTAGAATGTAATGGACAACTCAGAATGCAAGATGATCATCCATATGACATGGTAGATACAGAAACTACTTCTTTTATTCCATCGTCATACACACCATACAAGGTTTAGTACAAGACCAACAAGTACTACTACGGTGAGAGGAGGATTACATCTCATCAAAGGCATCCCAAGCTCCTATACATTATTTTTCCTACACCCCCGGGATTACTACATGCTAAGTCATATTCCACAAGTCACACAGGACGGTGGAAATACAACTATTACAATACCTAGTGGAACTACTACTATCTCAGTCATCTCCGTAGTAGTTCTCATAGAAGTCTCCTCCATAGCCTGGAAGTTCAACGTGAGCATCCGGAAACAAACGGTCCTGAGGAGCCTGTGGACCAAAAGGGTGTTGGAAATATGCCCTAGAGGCAATAATAAAAGCATTATTATTATATTTCCTTGTTCATGATAATTGTCTTTATTCATGCTATAATTGTGTTATCCGGAAATCGTAATACATGTGTGAATAACAGACATCAACATGTCCCTAGTGAGCCTCTAGTTGACTAGCTCGTTGATCAACAGATAGTCATGGTTTCCTGACTATGGACACTGGATGTCATTGATAACGAGATCACATCATTAGGAGAATGATGTGATGGACAAGACCCAATCCTAAACATAGCACAAGATCGTATAGTTCGTTTGCTAGAGTTTTCCAATGTCAAGTATCTTTTCCTTAGACCATGAGATCGTGTAACTCCCGGATACCGTAGGAGTGCTTTGGGTATGCCAAACGTCACAACGTAACTGGGTGACTATAAAGGTAGACTACGGGTATCTCCGAAAGTGTCTGTTGGGTGACATGGATCAAGACTGGGATTTGTCACTCCGTATGACGGAGAGGTATCACTGGGCCCACTCGGTAATGCATCATCATAATGAGCTCAGAGTGACCAAGTGTCTGGTCACGGGATCATGCATTACGGTATGAGTAAAGTGACTTGCCGGTAACGAGATTGAACGAGGTATTGGGATACCGACGACCGAATCTCGGGCAAGTAACATATCGATAGACAAAGGGAATAGCGTACGGGGTTGATTGAATCCTCGACATTGTGGTTCATCCGATGAGATCATCGTGGAGTATGTGGGAGCCAACATGGGTATCCAGATCCCGCTGTTGGTTATTGACCGGAGAGTCGTCTCGGTCATGTCTGCTTGTCTCCCGAACCCGTAGGGTCTACACACTTAAGGTTCGGTTACGCTAGGGTTGTAGGGATATGTATATGCAGTAACCCGAATGTTGTTCGGAGTCCCGGATGAGATCCCGGATGTCACGAGGAGTTCCGGAATGGTCCGGAGGTAAAGATTTATATATGGGAAGTCCTGTTTCGGGCATCGGGACAAGTTTCGGGGTTATCGGTATTGTACCGGGACCACCGGAAGGGTCCCGGGGGTCCACCGGGTGGGTCCACCTGTCCCGGGGGGCCACATGGGCTGTAAGGGGGTGCGCCTTGGCCTAATGGGCCAAGGGCACCAGCCCCACATAGGCCCATGCGCCTAGGGTTTGAAGGGGGAAGAGTCCTAGGAGGGTAAGGCACCTCCTAGGTGCCTTGGGGGGGAGGGAAACCCCCCTTGGCCGCCGCACCCCCTAGGAGATTGGATCTCCTAGGGCCGGCCAACCCCCCTTGGCACCCCTATATATAGTGGGGGAGAGGAGGGACTTCATACCTGAACGCCTTGGCCTTTGGTTGCCTCCTTCTCCCTCCCCAACACCTCCTCCACCTCCATAGTGCTTAGCGAAGCTCTGCCGGAGTACTGCAGCTCCATCAACACCACGCCGTCGTGCTGCTGCTGGTGCCATCTCCCTCAACCTCTCCTCCCTCCCTTGCTGGATCAAGAAGGAGGAGACGTGGCTGTTCCGTACGTGTGTTGAACGCGGAGGTGCCGTCCGTTCGGCGCTGGTCATCGGTGATTTGGATCACGTCGAGTACGACTACATCATCACCGTTCTTTTGAACGCTTCCGCTCGCGATCTACAAAGGTATGTAGATGCATCTAATCACTCGTTGCTAGATGAACTCCTAGATGATCTTGGTGAAACGAGTAGGAAATTTTTTGTTTTCTGCAACGTTCCCCAACAGTGGCATCATGAGCTAGGTCTATGCGTAGTTCTTCTTGCGCGAGTAGAACACAATTTGTTGTGGGCGTAGATTTGTCAACTTTCTTGCCGTTACTAGTCCTTTCTTGCTTCAGCGGTATTGTGGGATGAAGCGGCCCGGACCAACCTTACACGTACGCTTACGTGAGACCGGTTCCACCGACTAACATGCACTAGTTGCATAAGGTGGCTGGCGGGTGTCTGTCTCTCCTACTTTAGTTGGAGCGGAATCGATGAACAGGGTCCTTATGAAGGGTAAATAGAAGTTGACAAATCACGTTGTGGCTTTAACGTAGGTAAGAAAACGTTCTTGCTAGAACCCTAATTCAGCCACGTAAAACTTGCAACAACAATTAGAGGACGTCTAACTTGTTTTTGCAGCAAGTGGTTTGTGATATGATATGGCCAAAGTTGTGATGAATGATGAATGATCTATATGTGATGTATGAGATGTTCATGCTATTGTAATAGGATTCACGACTTGCATGTCGATGAGTATGACAACCGGCAGGAGCCATAGGAGTTGTCTTTATTCTTTTATATGACCTGCGTGTCATCAAGAAACGCCATGTAAATTACTTTACTTTATTGCTAAACGCGTTAGCCATAGTAGTAGAAGTAATAGTTGGCGAGCAACTTCATGGAGACACGATGATGGAGATCATGATGATGGAGATCATGGTGTCAAGCCGGTGACAAGATGATCATGGAGCCCCAAGATGGAGATCAAAGGAGCTATGTGATATTGGCCATATCATGTCACGTTTATTATTTGATTGCATGTGATGTTTATCATGTTTTGCATCTTGTTTACTTAGAACGACGGTAGTAAATAAGATGATCCCTCACAATAAATTCAAGAAGTGTTCCCCCTAACTGTGCACCGTTGCGACAGTTCGCTGTTTCAAAACACCACGTGATGATCGGGTGTTTTATTCAGACGTTCACATACAACGGGTGTAAGACAGATTTACACATGCAAACACTTAGGTTGACTTGACGAGCCTAGCATGTACAGACATGGCCTCGGAACACAGAAGACCGAAAGGTCGAGCATGAGTCGTATAGAAGATACGATCAACATGAAGATGTTCACCGATGTTGACTAGTCCGTCTCACGTGATGATCGGACACGGTCTAGTTTAACTCGGATCATGTAATACTTAGATGACTAGAGGGATGTCTAATCTAAGTGGGAGTTCACTAATAATTTGATTAGTTGAACTTAATTATCATGAACTTAGTCTAAAATCTTTGCAATATGTCTTGTAGATCAAATGGCCAACGTAGTCCTCAACTTCAACGCGTTCCTAGAGAAAACTAAGCTGAAAGACGATGGCAGCAACTATACGGACTGGGTCCGGAACCTGAGGATCATCCTCATAGCTGCCAAGAAAGATTATGTCCTACAAGCACCGCTTGGTGACGCACCCGTTCTCCCTGCAGAACAAGATGTTATGAACGCTTGGCAGGCACGTTCCGATGACTACTCCCTCGTTCAGTGCGGCATGCTTTACAGCCTAGAGCCGGGGCTCCAAAAGCGTTTTGAGAGACATGGAGCATATGAGATGTTCGAAGCTGAAAATGGTTTTCCAAGCTCATGCCCGGGTCGAGAGATATGAAGTCTCCGACAAATTCTTCAGCTGTAAGATGGAGGAAAACAGTTCTGTCAGTGAGCACATACTCACTATGTCTGGGTTGCATAACCGCTTGACTCAGCTGGGAGTTAATCTCCCGGATGATGCGGTCATTGACAGAATCCTCCAGTCGCTTCCACCAAGCTACAAGAGCTTTGTGATGAACTTCAATATGCAGGGGATGGAAAAGACCATTCCTGAGGTATTTGCTATGCTGAAATCAGCAGAGGTAGAAGTCAGGAAGGAACATCAAGTGTTGATGGTCAATAAAACCACTAAGTTCAAGAAAGGCAAGGGTAAAAAGAACTTCAAGAAGGACGGCAAGGAGGTTGCCGCGCCCGGCAAGCAAGCTGCCGGGAAGAAGCCAAAGAATGGACCCAAGCCCGAGACTGAGTGCTTTTATTGCAAGGGAAGCGGTCACTGGAAGCGGAACTGCCCTAAGTACTTAGCGGATAAGAAGGCCGGCAAAACAAAAGGTATATGTGATATACATGTAATTGATGTGTACCTTACTAGTGCCCGTAGTGGCTCCTGGGTATTTGATACCGGTGCAGTTGCTCACATTTGTAACTCAAAGCAGGGGCTGCGGAATAAGCGGAAACTGGCAAAGGACGAGGTGACGATGCGCGTCGGGAATGGTTCCAAGGTCAATGTGATCGCCGTCGGCACGCTACCTCTGCATCTCCCTTCGGGATTAGTTTTAAACCTTAATAATTGTTATTTAGTGCCAGCTTTGAGCATGAACATTGTATCGGGATCTCGTTTAATTCGAGATGGCTACTCTTTTAAATCTGAGAATAATGGTTGTTCCATTTTTATGAGAGATATGTTTTATGGTCATGCTCCTATGGTGAATGGTTTATTCCTTATGAATCTCGAACGTGATGCTACACATATTCATAATGTGAGTACCAAAAGAAGTAAGGTTGATAATGATAGTCCCACATACCTGTGGCACTGCCGCCTTGGTCACATAGGTGTCAAACGCATGAAGAAGCTCCATGCTGATGGACTTTTAGAGTCTCTTGATTATGAATCATTTGACACGTGCGAACCATGCCTTATGGGTAAAATGACCAAGACTCCGTTCTCAGGAACAATGGAGCGAGCAACCGACTTATTGGAAATCATACATACCGATGTGTGCGGTCCAATGAGTGTTGAGGCTCGCGGTGGCTATCGTTATGTTCTCACCCTCACTGATGATTTAAGTAGGTATGGGTATATCTACTTAATGAAACACAAGTCTGAAACCTTTGAAAAGTTCAAGGAATTTCAGAGTGAGGTTGAAAATCAACGTGACAGGAAAATCAAGTTTCTGCGATCAGATCGTGGAGGAGAATACTTGAGTCACGAGTTTGGGGCACACTTAAGAAAATGTGGAATAGTTTCACAACTCACGCCGCCTGGAACACCTCAGCGTAATGGTGTGTCCGAACGTCGTAATCGCACTCTGTTAGATATGGTGCGATCTATGATGTCTCTTACCGATTTACCGCTTTCTTTTTGGGGCTATGCTTTAGAGACTGCCGCATTCACTTTAAATAGGGCTCCGTCGAAATCCGTTGAGACGACACCGTATGAATTATGGTTTGGGAAGAAACCTAAGCTGTCGTTTCTAAAAGTTTGGGGATGCGATGCTTATGTCAAGAAACTTCAACCTGAAAAGCTCGAACCCAAATCGGAAAAATGCGTCTTCATAGGGTACCCAAAAGAAACTATTGGGTACACCTTCTACCTCAGATCCGAAGGCAAGATCTTTGTTGCCAAGAATGGGTCCTTTCTGGAGAAAGAGTTTCTCTCGAAAGAAGTAAGTGGGAGGAAAGTAGAGCTTGATGAAGTATTGCCTCTTGAACCGGAAAATGGCGCAACTCAAGAAAATGTTCCTGAGGTGCCAGCACCGACTAGAGAGGAAGTTAATGATAATGATCAAGATACTTCTAATCAAGCCCCTACTGAAATTCGAAGGTCCACAAGGACACGTTCCGCACCAGAGTGGTACGGCAACCCTGTCTTGGAAATCATGCTGTTAGACAACGGTGAACCTTCGAACTATGAAGAAGCGATGGCGGGACCGGATTCCGACAAATGGCTAGAAGCCATGAAATCCGAGATAGGATCCATGTATGAAAACGAAGTATGGACTTTGACTGACTTGCCCGTTGAACGGCGAGCCATAGAAAATAAATGGATCTTTAAGAGGAAGACAGACGCGGATGGTAATGTGACCATCTATAAAGCTCGGCTTGTCGCTAAGGGTTATCGACAAGTTCAAGGGGTTGACTACGATGAGACTTTCTCACCGGTAGCGAAGCTGAAGTCCGTCCGAATCATGTTAGCAATTGCCGCATTCTATGATTATGAAATATGGCAAATGGACGTCAAAACGGCATTCCTTAATGGTTTCCTTAAGGAAGAATTGTATATGATGCAGCCGGAAGGTTTTGTCGATCCTAAGAATGCTGACAAAGTGTGCAAGCTCCAACGCTCGATTTATGGGCTGGTGCAAGCATCTCGGAGTTGGAACATTCGCTTTGATGAGATGATCAAAGCGTTTGGGTTTACACAGACTTATGGAGAAGCCTGCGTTTACAAGAAAGTGAGTGGGAGCTCTGTAGCATTTCTCATATTATATGTAGATGACATACTTTTGATGGGAAATGATATAGAACTCTTGGACAGCATCAAGGCCTACTTGAATAAAAGTTTTTCAATGAAGGACCTTGGAGAAGCTGCTTATATATTAGGCATCAAAATCTATAGAGATAGATCGAGACGCCTCATAGGTCTTTCACAAAGCACATACCTTGATAAGATATTGAAGAAGTTCAATATGGATCAATCCAAGAAAGGGTTCTTGCCTGTGTTACAAGGTGTGAAATTGAGCTCAGCTCAATGTCCGACCACGGCAGAAGATATAGAAGAGATGAGCGTCATCCCCTATGCCTCAGCCATAGGTTCTATTATGTATGCCATGCTGTGTACCAGACCTGATGTTAACCTTGCCGTCAGTTTGGTAGGAAGGTACCAAAGTAATCCCGGCAAGGAACACTGGACAGCGGTCAAGAATATCCTGAAGTACCTGAAAAGGACTAAGGAAATGTTTCTCATTTATGGAGGTGACGAAGAGCTCGTCGTAAAGGGTTACGTCGACGCTAGCTTCGACACAGATCTGGATGACTCTAAGTCACAAACCGGATACGTGTATATTTTGAATGGTGGGGCAGTAAGCTGGTGCAGTTGCAAGCAAAGCGTCGTGGCGGGATCTACATGTGAAGCGGAGTACATGGCAGCCTCGGAGGCAGCACATGAAGCAATATGGGTGAAGGAGTTCATCACCGACCTAGGAGTCATACCCAATGCGTCGGGGCCGATCAAGCTCTTCTGTGACAACACTGGAGCTATTGCACTTGCCAAGGAGCCCAGGTTTCACAAGAAGACAAGGCACATCAAGCGTCGCTTCAACTCCATTCGTGAAAATGTTCAAGATGGAGACATAGAGATTTGTAAAGTACATACGGACCTGAATATAGCAGATCCGTTGACTAAACCTCTCCCTAGAGCAAAACATGATCAACACCAGAATTCCATGGGTGTTCGATTCATCACAATGTAACTAGATTATTGACTCTAGTGCAAGTGGGAGACTGTTGGAAATATGCCCTAGAGGCAATAATAAAAGCATTATTATTATATTTCCTTGTTCATGATAATTGTCTTTATTCATGCTATAATTGTGTTATCCGGAAATCGTAATACATGTGTGAATAACAGACATCAACATGTCCCTAGTGAGCCTCTAGTTGACTAGCTCGTTGATCAACAGATAGTCATGGTTTCCTGACTATGGACACTGGATGTCATTGATAACGAGATCACATCATTAGGAGAATGATGTGATGGACAAGACCCAATCCTAAACATAGCACAAGATCGTATAGTTCGTTTGCTAGAGTTTTCCAATGTCAAGTATCTTTTCCTTAGACCATGAGATCGTGTAACTCCCGGATACCGTAGGAGTGCTTTGGGTATGCCAAACGTCACAACGTAACTGGGTGACTATAAAGGTAGACTACGGGTATCTCCGAAAGTGTCTGTTGGGTGACATGGATCAAGACTGGGATTTGTCACTCCGTATGACGGAGAGGTATCACTGGGCCCACTCGGTAATGCATCATCATAATGAGCTCAGAGTGACCAAGTGTCTGGTCACGGGATCATGCATTACGGTACGAGTAAAGTGACTTGCCGGTAACGAGATTGAACGAGGTATTGGGATACCGACGATCGAATCTCGGGCAAGTAACATATCGATAGACAAAGGGAATAGCGTACGGGGTTGATTGAATCCTCGACATTGTGGTTCATCCGATGAGATCATCGTGGAGTATGTGGGAGCCAACATGGGTATCCAGATCCCGCTGTTGGTTATTGACCGGAGAGTCGTCTCGGTCATGTCTGCTTGTCTCCCGAACCCGTAGGGTCTACACACTTAAGGTTCGGTTACGCTAGGGTTGTAGGGATATGTATATGCAGTAACCCGAATGTTGTTCGGAGTCCCGGATGAGATCCCGGACGTCACGAGGAGTTCCGGAATGGTCCGGAGGTAAAGATTTATATATGGGAAGTCCTGTTTCGGGCATCGGGACAAGTTTCGGGGTTATCGGTATTGTACTGGGACCACCGGAAGGGTCCCGGGGGTCCACCGGGTGGGTCCACCTGTCCCAGGGGGCCACATGGGCTGTAGGGGGTGCGCCTTGGCCTAATGGGCCAAGGGCACCAGACCCACATAGGCCCATGCGCCTAGGGTTTGAAGGGGGAAGAGTCCTAGGAGGGGAAGGCACCTCCTAGGTGCCTTGGGGGGGGAGGGAAACCCCCCTTGGCCGCCGCACCCCCTAGGAGATTGGATCTCCTAGGGCCGGCCAACCCCCCTTGGCACCCCTATATATAGTGGGGAGAGGAGGGACTTCATACCTGAACGCCTTGGCCTTTGGTTGCCTCCTTCTCCCTCCCCAACACCTCCTCCACCTCCATAGTGCTTAGCGAAGCTCTGCCGGAGTACTGCAGCTCCATCAACACCACGCCGTCGTGCTGCTGCTGGTGCCATCTCCCTCAACCTCTCCTCCCTCCCTTGCTGGATCAAGAAGGAGGAGACGTGGCTGTTCCGTACGTGTGTTGAACGCGGAGGTGCCGTCCGTTCGACGCTGGTCATCGGTGATTTGGATCATGTCGAGTACGACTACATCATCACCGTTCTTTTGAACGCTTCCGCTCGCCATCTACAAAGGTATGTAGATGCATCTAATCACTCGTTGCTAGATGAACTCCTAGATGATCTTGGTGAAACGAGTAGGAAATTTTTTGTTTTCTGCAACGTTCCCCAACAAAGGGCTAGGGTGAGGTCTTGGACCAACAAACGGTGGCCTGCGAGGACCACGAGGTGGGGCGATGCCTCCCACATCACGCCAATCCATCATGTCCGGCAGAGCAGACGTAACAGGATACAGGTCTCTCATATCCATGCATCCAGCTTGCACAGCCGGTGCAAACTGAGTCAAGGTGGCCCAATGATCAGCGCGGGTGTTGAAAAGCTCCATTCTCAAGGCCCGATTCTCTCGGTCCTTGTCCTCGAGCAACTCAGCAGTGGTGCGAGTTAGTGAGTCCTCCTGACTGGGGTCAGCATAGATAGCCCGGAGATATCCATGCGCTCCAGGAAGTGAAGCTGGCATATACCGGAAGTCGGTGTTGCGAAGCAGGCCAGACCTGACTCGCATGATGGTCATCACAGAATAAGCCGCATCTTGCACAGCCATCTCAATAGTAACACCGAGCCCATAGGAACAGTGAAGAGCCTCGGTAGAACCAGGATAAGAGGGAAATATCCGTACGGTGCAAAGATACTGGCTTTGGTTAAAATCTTGAAACTGCTCTTCGACCGTGTATTCGGGATAGCAACGGTAACCCGTCTCGATCATCACTCGGACTAACATAGACGTATGACCGGTCACACCAATGCATCGGGTCAGGCGAACCACTTGATTTTGGTCGCGAGTGGCCATCTGTAAGCACAATCATAATGCAAGGGCATTAGAATTTCTAGCAAAATTTCGACAGCATAACGGCTGTAAATGCTCAAGAAAGGTTTGAGACATTCATCAAAAAAATTGCATAGACACTCAACAATATCATATCAAGGTTCTGAGTTCAACTTATCAGCATAACAAGGTAGTAGAGCTGAACTAGGCTTGTAGTCATCAAACCTATCAGGTACTACTGATTCGTAACACGTGAACCTGATAGAGAGAGAAGATCCTAATCCTTAATCCCCGGTAGAAGAATGGACTAACTCAGATCAGAATGCCATGAGGTAAAGAAGTAAAAAGAGCCTTACGTACCATCCCACAATCAATTCCCCTACATATAACTAAAGCATTTCTAGACTCAACATCGACCAGTTTGGCTTGGAGAACCTACAGGCAGTCCGGCTCTGATGCCAACGCTGTCAGGACCCCAACTCAATGTCGCATCGATCTAGCCTGTAACACCTCATATCACTTTGCGGCCTCACGCACGGTATTCCCACGGGTGTCGCCTTACCTTTGCCCAGGACCGTTTGCGCCTTTTGGCTCACGTATATGATGATGTCGCTAGCATCCATATGATAAGGAGCCCGGGCTGACATGACTAGTCGTAAACCCAAAGAGGCACAGACTTACAGGGACAGGCATCCATGACCCAGCAACGAACGTCTCGGTCATCAGCAAGTGGGTCCGGGCTATAGCACTGGGCTAGCAGGCTAACAGGGCTCCGGTACTCAATGCGTGACATTTCCCCGACGGGACAGACACAGGAACGAAGAAGGACACATGCCGGCCAGCCTAAGTGTTCCGGAGCAGTAGCAAGCTACCATGGCTCAATGGAAACACTAGGAGACATTTCCCGGTAAGAGAGGCTACTAAAGATAAACAACTAGATAGTCAGATCCCACACATACCAAGCATTTCAATCATACACACAATATGCTCGATATGTGCAAATACAACAAGGCATCACAACATGACTCTATGACACAAGTACTTTATTTAAAGGCTCAGAGAGCCATACATAACATACATACAAGTACGGGTCACACGACCCACATTCAAGTCATACAGTCATACAAACCAGCAGCGGAAGTATTTTTTCTGAGTACAGACAGCTAGTAAAATAGAAGAGGCTTGGAAAGCCTAGCTATACTACATGGTCCTTCACGTGCTCAGGATCACCACCTGGGCCTTAGTCTACTCGTCGATGTCAACGTCTACGAAGAACCCATCAGAAGGGGTTGCAACGTCTTCTGTAAAATGTAAATTATAGCAACATGAGTACAAAGGTACCCAGCAAGACTTACGTCAGATCCTACATACATGCACATTATCAAGAAGGGTTGGTGGAGTTATTGCAGCAAGCCAGCTTTGACTCTTGGCTAAACTATCCTACGAGACTCCAACTTGAAAAGGTTTTGCGCACATGAGTCCACTACTCACCACTTCAATACACAACCGAGAATCCACCTCCGTCTTCCTACGGAGGGGCCATCCTCGGCACTCACGCTTATCTTGAAGCTTTTAGTAGTTTCCAGTTTACTTGTCTATGAACTGTATAGGCAACCAAGTAGTCCTTTACCGCGGACGCGGCTATTCGAATAGATTAGGTTAACCCTGTAGGGGTGTACTTCTTCATACACGCTCTCACCACTTACCGTCGTTTACACGACATGTACTCGGCAACCTTCAAGCGGAAGCCCAACGTGGGTGTCGGCCACGACCTACCTAATCACCTAAGTCTCCAATCCAGGTTTATCGCCTATCCAGGTTCCATCTGCAGGGAGTCCGGCCGAGGTTTCCCATACGGGCCCGAACGATGTGTACAGGGTTCCGTGACACCTAACGGGTGCCCGGTATTCCCGGCCACGTACCTACCGCATCACAGCCCACCCCTACGGTCAGCGCTGTCCATGGCCTCCAGTAGGCTACAAACACCATAAACTACTTGCAACTCCTGGACAGAGAACTAGGGTGAATAAGAAGCCGAGAGGGTCCATTGGTTTCGGGCCCAATGCATGGTAGTAGCTGATTCTTAAATCACACATACAGATCTCAGTGCTTAAGGTCGGCTTCAATGAAACAACCCACCATGTACTCCTACATGGCCTCTCATCGATACCTTTACCAAATCGTGTTCACCATATCACTCTCAATACCGGCATGATCATTTCACTCTAGCCCATCACCCAGATGAACTAGACCTGACACGACTCTAAGCATAGCAGGCATAGCAAGGTAGGAACAACACATACATATGGCTCAATCAATTCCTACACATGCTAGTGGGTTTCATCTAATTACTGTGGCAATGACAGGTCATGCAGAGGAAATGGGTTCAACTACCATAGCACACAACAGTTTGAAACGCGTTGTCTTAATGCAGTAAAAGAGAGCAGAAGCGAGAACATGGGATTGTATCGATATGATCAAATGGTTGGTTGCTTGCCTGATGGATCAATGCACGGATACGGTTCTTCGCTAGGGTAATCACGGTACTCCTCGGAGGCAGAACCTGCCGCAAAGAACACCGATACACAACCATCACCAAACAATGTGCGACAATATGATGCATGCATGAAACATGACAATATGAGTGTGTTGGGCTAATGCAACTAAGACCAGATGGGTTTGAGCCAATTTGAACCAAAGATTCAAATTCCAAACACATTTGTGATCTTAAATAGTGCTTTATCATGTTTTGCACTAAACAGCAAGTTAACTTATTTAAACATGCATGAAAACAGTACAGATGGATAGATTGGATTTTTCTGATCATTTTTCATATATACTTGTTTGATTTGGAGTTACAGATTAAAAGTTATGAATTTTTGAAGTTTGAACTATATTCTGGAATTTCCTATATTAGAATAAATCCAGAAATTAATTTATTGCGCCAGCCATGCGTCAGAATGACGTCAGGGTCAGCGGAGACGTCCAGGTCAAACCTGACTGTGGGTCCAGGGTGTCAGGGTAATTAGTTTAGCTAAAGTTTAATTAAAACTAAACCTATTTAGTTAACAGGGCTGGGCCCCACCTGTCATTGACTCATCAGAGTCAACCAGGGCCCACCCGTGGTCAAAGTCAACGTCGGCTGCACCGGCGTCTAGCCGCCGGCGAGCCCGACGCGGCGGTGGAAGTGAGTTTGGCCGTTTCGGCAACCAAACGAGCCGCGGAGGGTGGCTATGGATAGCTGGGAACATGCCGCAGCTTCTGGTGGAGTCGGTTGGGGTCGGGGCGGCCGGAATCGGTGCCGGCGACGACCTAGGCGGCCGCCGGAGTTCGGCCGAAGGCGAACTTGAGGCTAGAGGGGTCGGTGAGGTGCGGGGAGTAGTTGGTTAGGTGCTACGTGACGTGGTGAGCACGATGGACACCAAGTGGTGGCCGGAGGGTGACCGGGAGCACGTCGGCGACGAGCTCCGCGGCGGTGGGTGCGGTTGAGCTCCGGGAGGTCACTACACAGCTCGGGGGCAAGAAAAGAAGGGAGGGGAAGATGGTTAAGCTCACAGGGAACTCGATGGAACACTTGGTGCGGCCGGGGACGTGCCGGAGCGATGACGGTGTTGAAGGGGATCTCCGGCGACGGTGGACTCGGGCGAAGTCGATGCGGTGGATTCGGGCTACTCGAGCACGCAAGGCTCGGCTAGCTCGACGTAGTTGAGGGCGGCGGAGCTCCTAGACACAGTGAGGAGGAGCACGGACGGCGGGGAGCATGTCTACGACGACGGCGTGGCTGCGGTGGCGTCGGCCATGGCGGGGGAGCGCGCGAGAGAGGAGCCGGGTAGGAGAGCGGGCGTCTGGGGGTTTGGGGGAGAGAGAGGGATCGATCCATGGCGTTAGCCGGGCGAGTGGAGCGGCGAGGCGGCGAGCAGGTGCGTGGCACCCATGCGGTGCTCGCCGTCGAGCACCTTGCCTGCTTGCCTGGCCGGCAAGCAGCTCGCTGGCGCGGCGCTGGGCTGGGCCGGCAGGTGGGCCGGTTAGCGGGCGCCAGGTAAGTTTTCTGTTATTTCCCTTTTTCTACTTTTCTGCAACTTTGTGGAGTTTTTAAAAATACTTAGATGGCTCCAAAAATCACCAAACTGCTCCTGGTCCATAGTTGGATTATTTCCAACATGAAACATTTCTGTTTGGGAATATTTGAGCATTTGCAATATTTTATATAATTTGAACTGCTCAAATTCAAATACTAATGAATTAATTCAAAGACCTTAGGATGACCTAGAAAATGGTGCACCACTTTTGGCAGAGGCTCTGAACCAAAGCAAAGGTGATGAGCATTTTTAAGGGCATTTCAGGTTCATTGAAATAATTTTTAGTAAACCCTAGTTGGATTAAAAAGGGGTTCCGGGGGTTTCTGTCCTTCCCCATTTCAAATTCAAATGATATTTAAACATGATGCACACACTAATGCAGGGACTAGCTAGGATGTGACAAAACCCACCATATACCTTCCTCAAATCAGCCACCATACCTACCTATCATGGCATTTCCATAGCCATTCCGAGATATATTGCCATGCAACTTTCCACCGTTCCGTTTGTTATGACACGCTTCATCATTGTCATATTGCTTTGCATGATCATGTAGTTGAAATTGTATTTGTGGCAAAGCCACCGTTCATAATTCTTTCATACATGTCACTCATGAGTCATTGCACATCCCGGTACACCGCCGGAGGCATTCATATAGAGTCATATCTTGTTCTAAGTATCGACTTCTAATTATTGAGTTGTAAGTAAATAAAAGTGTGATGATCATCATTATTAGAGCATTGTCCCAGTGAGGAAAGGATGATGGAGACTATGATTCCCCCACAAGTCGGGATGAGACTCCGGACGAAAAATAAATAAAAGAGGCCAAAGAAGCCCAGATTAAAAAAAGAGGCCATAAAAAAGAGAAAAGGCCCAAATAAAAAAATAAAAAAGAGAGAAAAAGAGAGCAGGGACAATGGTACTATCCTTTTACCACACTTGTGCTTCAAAGTAGCACCATGATCTTCATGATAGAGAGTCTCCAATGTTGTCACTTTCATATACTAGTGGGAATCTTTCATTATAGAACTTGGCTTGTATATTCCAATGATAGGCTTCCTCGAAATGCCCTAGGTCTTCGTGAGCAAGCAAGTTGGATGCACACCCACTTAGTTTCTTTTTGAGCTTTCATAAACTTATAGCTCTAGTGCATCCGTTGCATGGCAATCCCTACTCACTCACATAGATATCTATTGATGGGCATCTCCATAGCCCGTTGATACGCCTAGTTGATGTGAGACTATCTTCTCCTTTTTGTCTTCTCCACAACCATCATTCTATTCCACCTATAGTGCTATGTCCATGGCTCACACTCATGTATTGCGTGAAGATTGAAAAAGTTTGAGAACATCAAAAGTATGAAACAATTGTTTGGCTTGTCATCGGGGTTGTGCATGATTTAAATATTTTGTGTGGTGAAGATAGAGCATAGCCAGACTATATGATTTCGTAGGGATAGCTTTCTTTGGCCATGTTATTTTGAGAAGACATAATTACTTAGTTAGTATGCTTGAAGTATTATTATTTCTATGTCAATATGAACTTTTGTCTTGAATCTTATGGATCTGAATATTCATACCACAAGTAAGAAGAATTACATTGAAATTATGCCAACTAGCATTCCATATCAAAAATTATCTTTTTTATCATTTACCTACTCGAGGACGAGCAGGAATTAAGCTTGGGGATGCTTGATACATCTCCAACGTATCTATAAATTTTGATTGCTCCATGCTATATTATCTACTGTTTTGAATGTTTATGGGCTTTATTATACACTTTTATATCATTTTTGGGACTAACCTATTAACCCAGAGCCTAGTGCCAGTTTCTGTTTTTACCCTGTTTTAGGGTTTCGAAGAAAAGGAAAATCAAACGGAGTTCAATTGACCTGAAACTTCACGGAACTCATTTTTGGAAGGAAAGAAGCCCAGAAGACATGGAGTGCATGTCGGGGGCTCTACGAGGAGGTCACGAGGCAGGGGGTGCGCCCACCCCCCTGGGCGCGCCATCCACCCTCGTGAGCCCCTCGTGGCCTCCTGATGTACTTCTTCCGCCTATCTATCTCCATATACCCTAAAAACATCCGAGAGCACAATAGACCGGGAGTTCCACCGCCAGAAGCCTCCGTAGCCACCGAAAGCCAATCTAGACCCGTTCCGGCACTCTGCCGGAGGGGGAATCCTTCTCTAGCGGCCATCTTCATCATCCCGGTGCTCTCCATGACGAGGAGGGAGTAGTTCTCCCTCGGGGCTGAGGGTATGTGCCAGTAGCTATGTGTTTGATCTCTCTCTCTCTCTCTTGTGTTCTTGATTTGGCACGATCTTGATGTATCACGAGCTTTGCTATTATAGTTGGATCTTATGTTTCTCCTCCCCCTCTACTCTCTTGTAATGAATTTAGTTTCCCCTCTGAAGTTATCTTATAGGATTGAGTCTTTAAAGATTTGAGAACACTTGATGTATGGCTTGCCGTGGATATCTGTGGTGACAATGGGATATCACGTGATTCACTTGATGTATGTTTTGGTGATCAACTTGCGGGTTCTGCCCATGAACCTATGCATAGGGGTTGGCACACGTTTTCGTCGTGATTCTCCGGTAGAAACTTTGGGGCACTCTTTGAGGTCCTATGTGTTGGTTGAATAGATGAATATGAGATTGTGTGATGCATATCATATAATCATACCCACGGATACTTGAGGTGACATTGGAGTATCTAGGTGACATTAGGGTTTTGGTTGATTTGTATCTTAAGGTGTTATTCTAGTACGAACTCTAGGGCTGTTTGTGACACTTATAGGAATAGCCCAACGAATTGATTGGAAAGAATAACTTTGAGGTGGTTTCATACCCTACCATAATCTCTTCGTTCGTTCTCCGCTATTAGTGACTTTGGAGTGACTCTTTGTTGCATGTTGAGGGATAGTTATGTGATCCAATTATGCAATTATTGTTGAGAGGACTTACACTAGTGAAAGTATGAACCCTAGGCCCTATTTCCTATCATTGCAATACCGTTTACGCTCACTTTTGTCATTAGTTACCTTGCTGTTTTTATATTTTCAGATTACAAATACCTTTATCTACCATCTATATTGCACTTGTATCACCATCTCTTTGCTGAACTAGTGCACCTATACAATTTACCATTGTATTGGGTGTGTTGGGGACACAAGAGACTCTTTGTTATTTGGTTGCAGGGTTGCTTGAGAGAGACCATCTTCATCCTACGCCTCCTACGGATTGATAAACCTTAGGTCATCCACTTGAGGGAAATTTGCTACTGTCCTACAAACCTCTACACTTGGAGGCCCAACAACGTCTACAAGAAGAAGGTTGTGTAGTAGACATCAGGCACATTCACTTTGAACATGCGCGGTGCCGCCGGACCATTCACTTTGACCGATTGTGTGCATCGCTAACGATTCTTTTGCTTTACGTGCATGGGATGAGTTTGATAATTCAAATTTTGGTGGAAATTTCCCTGAGTACGTCATTGCATAATTTAACATCGCTTGCTAATTTGGGCACACAAAAGAGCGTACAGCAGACAGACCACACTTACTGAATCGAGCAATTTTGGTAATTACACAAAGCTAGTTGACCTAAACATTGCTCTAACAAAAGATTAGCATTAAAAACAAAGCGTAAGTACGCATAATTAAAAATCCGCCGCCGCGCCGGCCTACGCATCGCCGGTGTGAGATGAGACGTCGATGACTTGTCCTAGCGACATGGCGCCGTTGGTGGACTCCGCGCCCCCCCTGCTGAAGTTGACCGCGTCCTCATCCTCGTCCTCAGCGCCGCCCTCAAGGTTGTAGTACTCGTAGTAGTGTCTGTGCCAGAGCTCGCGTTGGTACTACACCGCCAATTCCTCGATGGACAGAGTCTTCTCTACCTCGACCTCGGCCACGCGCAACTCCTCCTCCCGGCGCTCCTCGATCTCCGCCGCCTCCTGCATCTCCAGCTCCTGCTCGGCGACAGCATGAGGAAGCAGGTGCTCCATGGCCACCGCCGCCTTTTTAGACGTGCTTTGCATGCTGGAGTCAGAGGTGGCCTGGAATATCTTGGTGTGTGCATCCTCGATCTTGCCGTGGATGGCCTTGACCCGGGCCAGGGCAACATCAGCGGCACGGACGGCAGCTCGAGCGCTCTCGGCATTTGCAGTCGCTGTTGCAGCAGCAGCTGCAGCCATCTCAGCTGCTGGAGCTGCCCTGTCGGCTGCCGCAGACTCCCTCTCGGCAAAAGCGGCCGCGCTCAATGCGGATGCGGTGGCACTCTCGGCGTAGGTGGCCACGCTCTCGGCACAGGCGGCGGCGCTCGGGGGGACGCGGCCATCATACGGGCCTTCACGAAGCGTTTCCATGGTGTCATCCTTGCAAGAAGGGGTGCGGGAATGGGGATCGGGATTCGTGGATTTGGGGGTTGCCGGCACTAGAGCAGACGAGCCGACGAAGCTTAAGGAGGGAGACTTAAATAGACCCAGATATTTTCATCGCAAATGGTTCCTAGAAAACAACTGTGTGTGATATTGTAGATATTTTTTATTAGACTTAAATAGACCCATATATTTTCATCGCAAACGGTTCCTAGAAAACAATTGTGTGTGATATTGTAGATATTTTTTATTAGCTATGAAAGACGAATTTGGAATAAAGTGCCAACGGATGGTGTTTTAAAAGAACGAGAAATTTTGTACTACTAATACAACTGTCATGTCACATTTTGGAAAATTTCAAGGGTCATTTGACCTTCTAAGACATTTAAGTGATTTTCTAGGCATTTAATGACCGTAATTGAAAGTTGAACTACATGTGCATGCAACAGCTAACTATAACGGTTTGACAACTCATATTTCGTGTACTTGTGTGTGATTTAATTCCATGTGCAGTAAATTGGAAGGAATTTCAAACATATTGGTCTAATGGCTATGACACAATTAAGCATGGAGTGACATGGCATTTTAATTCCAGAAAATAAAAATAAATCAGAAACACATGAAACCTTGGTTGATGTAATGTCATGGCACCAAGATGATGTGGTAAAAAATTGGTATGTTTGACCAAAGTTTGGACACACACCCCTCACAAACCGGCACAACTCACTAGAAGGCTCGTGGTTCCGAGAGGGAACAATGCATGTTTGATGACGAATGGGAGATAGCTTCCTCTTACGACCTTCAATTTTTTTCTATGTCTAACGTGCACTACTATAACTGTAATGTGAAAATTTTGAAAATTCTAGGGGTCATTTGACCTTTTAAAGACATTTAAGTGATTTTCTAGCCATTTAATGACTGTAATTCAAATTTGAACTACATCTACATGCAACGCCTAACCAAAACGGTTTGAAAAAAATCATATTTGTGTACTTGTGTGCGAGTTAATTCCATGTGTAATAAACTAGAAGGAATTTTCAAACATATTTGTATCATGACATGGACACATATGCATGAATACGTATGCATGGAGTGGCATGGCATTTTAATTCCAAAAGAAAATCAGAAACACATGAAACCTTGGTTGATGTAATGTCATACCACCAAGATGATGTGGTAAAGAAATTGACATGCTTGACGAAAGTTCGGACACACACCCCTCACAAACTGGAGCAACTCGCTAGAAGGTTCATGGTTCCGAGAGGGAACAATGCATGTTTGATGACAAAAGGGAGATAGCTTCCTCTGACGGCCTCAAATTTTTTCTATGTTTAACATGCACTACTACAATTGTAATGTGAAATTTTGGAAAATTCTAGGGGTCATTTGACCTTTTAAAGACATTTAAGTGATTTTCTAATCATTTAATGACCGTAATTCAAATTTGAACTACATCTACATGCAACTCCTAACGAAAACGGTTTGAAAAATCATATATGTGTACTTGTGTGCGAGTTAACACTACAAAAAAAGGCACTTCTGTGATGATACGTGTTTGTCATAGTAGGTCACATTTTCTGTCATGCTTGTACATCCATGACGATTTTATGACAGAATAAAGATAGTCATACCTATGCTGTCGTAGAAGTGTTCCATGACATTACCAAAATTATCATCACAGAAGTGTCCACTTCCATGACGATAAATCGTGCGTCATGCAAGTGCTTTCATCAAGGGTGACCGACACGTGGCATCCACTGTAACGGAACGCCGTTAAGCTATCGGGTCCGGTTTTGGATCCGATAACCCGTTAACAGCCCGGACCAATGGTGATTTTCCATGTGTAAATTCTCATTGGCCAGAGGAAACACGTATCTGCTCCTCGGTGTGCCAGGTGTCGCCCGTCCATTGGAGGAGACAAGCCTATGATACGTCGACACGTGGCAGGGCCCAACAGAGGCCCATATAGGTTAAAAAGGCCGACCCAGTCAAAGGCCCGTAGTACTTACTCAGGTACTAGTGGGCCAGCCCAATAACGGCCTGTTTAATAAAGGCCCATTTACGGCCTGAAGTCAGATCTGTCCCGTTAATTGTTCGCCGAATATTTGGGCTCAATTAGAGCCGAGTGAATTTCGGCCTGTTAGAGGCCCGACGTAGACATGGGCCCATTTCAGCCTGGTGTGTCTTTCGGCCTGGGAATGGCCCGTGCTTCCCATGGGCCATGTATGGTCCGACGCGACATCCTGCCCACTAACGGCCCATGATAAAGGTGGCAATAGTTCAGCCCAATGTGACTTTGGGCCTGTTAAAGGCCTATCGTATAATTCGTCCCATTGATGCATGTACTAAGCTTTCGCCCTCTTAAAGGCCCATGATGTCAGTGGGCTAACTAAGGCCCAAGATATGTTTCGGCCTGGTAACGGCCCGTCATATAACTGGGCCAAAACAGGCCCGGTCTACATTTCATCCTGTTGAAGGCCCATCGATGACTAGTGAAAATTGAGGCCCAACATGCATTTCGGCCTGCTAAAGGCCCATGGTTTCTTCTGGGCCATAACAGGCCAGTAGAATATTCAGCCTATTAATGGCCCAATGCTACCTGGGCCAATCTAAGCGCTGGGTCCACAAAAGGCCCAACTAAAATTTGGGCCGAATATAGGCCGGAGTAAGTTGTGGGCCTGGCGCAAAGTGTGAAGGCCCCAATGGCCATTCGGGCCCAAGAAAGATGCAGGCCGGCCCAATTGTGGCCCGCTAAAAACCAGGCCCGTTAGAGGCGAATGTTTCGGCCCGGTCGACTACATCAGATTTTTTTTCAGATAGCGAATGATGGCAGTAACTAGTAGGAATTATGAACAAACCTACTCTATACAATAAAGAAATTATGGCATAGTAACTTAGAATAAACCTACACTATACAATAAATGATTTATGGTATATTACATCCACTGGGCATCGAAGTTCGCCACCAGTGATCATAAAGGCAAACGAAGAAGCAGATTACAAAAACTGGGCACCATTGCAGCGTAACAAAATAATACTGAACTGAGACCACTTCCAAGACAGTTCAAGAAAGGTTAGCCTTGCGCGGGAACTGCTGCGCAAGCTGCTGAGCAAGGCTGTGAGACCGGCCTAGCATGTCGGTCATAGCTTCCAGGTGTAGCTGTTTAGCAATGAGGTTCTCATTGGTGTTCTCCGCAATCTTTCTTAGAGATAGGACTTCAAGTCGAAGTTGAGTTGCAGAATGCCTTTCTGCTAGAACTTGGGACTGAAGAAGTCGAACTGATTCAGACAGCGAATTCTGTGAGCTTGTCTGACTGCTAGTCTCAAGTAACTTGAACACTGCATCAAGACAAGACTTTGGGGTTGTCTCGCTATCTTCAAGATGTTTTGCCTTCTTTGCTGCAATATATGTTGGGTTTGTCTCACAGCCTTCAGCAGACTTGTGCATGCCATCAGGCATATCACCCTGAAACAAGCAGAGAGATGACAGGTTTTCCACGTGTATAAACAAAGATGATAACTGTGCTGTCAATTCCATCCAATTTCAAATTAGAAAATAAAGAGTAAGTTCAAAATATCAATAGCATAATCTGGCATTGTTCATAATGCGGGGAGCTTCACCACACTACTGGATTACCATGTCAACATAACAAGCATAGATGAAGGGCAAAGACAATCATTGTATCTATTTTGGTTAATGTGCATGGCATGTTGTTCATATCATCAGCCACATCAGTAAGATAAAACAGGAGATGACAAGGTGCAAACGTGGGCTGCTTCACCACACACTGGATTATAGATCCACAAAAACAAGCATACATATAGGGAGTATTGAGTAATGTGCATGGTATGAATAAGGAATTTGGTTTTACAAGTAAAACTTGGAACTTACGGTTCTTGCGAACATGCATTTTGATAGAAACATCAAACTAAACAGCAGTAAACGATAGGGAGTATGAGCAAATTAAACAGCAATTGAGGATAAAGGCTTTAGAAGGACTGACTTACATTAACAGTTAACACCGGCTTTATAATGCCTTCTCCATGCCAGGGGAAGGATAACTCAAGAATTTCAGCATAGAATCTTCTTCATAAGCATTGCCTGTACTCTACATTTTGTAGAGAGTAATTATAGATATGATAATACTGGAAGGGATAGAGGATAATGAAGATAAGATGCAGATTCATGCTACATAATCAACTACCAATCCCTGGAAGTACAGGCGTTACAGGACAAAATGTACTGACAAGACCAATGGGCTACACTTCTGGCATTGTGTGTGTATTCAACTTTTATGGTAAGATTAAATATAGATTTGATATCTTTTAGTAAATGGTGGGCGAGGGAGATACGATGCAGAATGCTACACAATGGACCAATCCATCTTCCCATAATACAAGAGTGTTTTGAACACTAGTGTACTATACAAAACGTTCTTATATTATGGGATGGAGGGAGTAGCTGTTAATGTAAGTATAGTGATAGACGACGTTCAGTCCTTACAAGAGGACTGCAGAGCTAAACCTCTTCAAAAGCATTGGGTTGATTCTAAATTTATGTAAGAATCCATACGGATCTTATAATATCCACCAAATGGACGATAACGAGGCTAACATGTGCAGTGATGCTACATAATCAAACATCTATGAAAGTAAGTATGGTCATGCAGGTCAAGAGGTACTCACAAGAGCAATGCAGTGTGGAGTATAGTTGTGAGATTCTGTGGTCCCTTGAGAATGAATGTTCTTCTGCTAACAGTTTTCGTACAAGTGAGACATTAAGGCAAATGCAGAAATGTAGTTCAAATTGTGATGTGATATCATAGACAGTACCTTACGCTGCAGACAAGACCAATGTGTAACAAGATTATTCCAGTCACTATCGGATAAATGTAGCACCAGAGACTTTATAGAAATTTCGTTTAGAGGCTTGCCATCAAAGTGCGCTTGCCTCAGGTAGGAATGATACTTCATCAACGAGTGCTTGAAAATTGCAACCAACCCTTGCTCATCTTGACAATCTAGTTTGGTCCTCGCCTATGTAAAAGAATGAAATCTTTTGTCTTGTGTCAGTAGAAACATATGTAGTAATTACCATGAATAACATTATTACATTACTTACGCGTAAGTTGCGGAGGAAGACTGGAAATTGTTCTGTGTCTGCGGTATAATCTTTCCATGAAGGAAAGATGCACACAAAGTTCCTGACAACAATATAAGCTTCGTCTTCTAAACTGGGAAGAAATGGAGCAGGGGTCCTATTTGCTGCAATTGGGGCTTTCTCTGGTTCGAAAAGGGATTTGGCAACTGGATTTGGTGTACTCTTTGCTGGAATAGGGGTTTTGCGTCGTAGAGCTGGTGCTATGTTAACTGGCATCATCATACTGTTCGCTGCAGTTGGGGTCTGCTGAGTTGGGGTATCAGAAATGACCAGTGTAGTAGGGCTAGAGTCTGCTAGAGTTGGGGTGATTTGCAGGTCAGGTGATATTGCAACTACACCTAATGGGCTATTTGATTTATCAAGTGTCACTACCTTTTCCAAATACTTTGCTTGTGCTCCTCCGCGATCAGCAATCGCCCTCTTCCTTTTGAACATCTGATACACAAGAACATCATTTGAATGGATAAATATGGTATGATGATAGATGGAATATGTACTGAAAATGGATAGGCAGGGCGTATTCACATACACGAAGTGTAAACTAACCTAACGGCAGTGCAACAAAGTAGAAGCAATGCAAAGCATCACTTGCAAGATATGTGCGACCAATATAACCGTGGAAAGTTAGAGCAAGCACCTTGATGGGTGAATAAGATAGGGCATCTGCCTCTGACTCCTCCACTAGGGAGCTACATTGACTTAGGTCTCCCTCTAGCTCAGAATCACTATTAGGATCATATTCTGAGCATGAATCTGTAGGTGGAGAGCGGTTTGCATTGCATTGCATCCAGACTTGATTTCAGTCCCTTAATGCCAAGTTTGACAGCCATTGCATTGTTCTACTTTATTCTTTTCATGCGCGCAAGCTCATAATCATTATGATGCTGTTCAGAATCTGAGATTCATGAAAACATAAAAAGTAGTCAGATTATCTATGGAATGCATTGCGGATTCAACTCGAAGAGTGTCTCCCTGTAAACCCCTGCATATGCAAAGTTCACCCCAACCGTGCTAACCAGACCACACATAGAAATACAAACCCCTTATGTCTCTATAACAGGCAGACACACATTTCAAAACTGAAGTAGGAACATTATAATCATATCAAATTCGTATTTGAACAAATAAACCAAGGAATTATGAGTGGCATAATGTTTAGCTTCAAGGGTGGAGTGTTGGTAGTGCGACACAAAGCAAGTAGGCAGATTGTATTCCATGTAAAAGATCATAGCCTATGTAAAAGCTGGAAATGACACTTTCTTTCTATACAATGCAGTGTTCGTTGCCCACACATGATGGAAGAGATCACACAGAGAAATACTATTCACTCATGTCTACGGTTCCAGTATTTTGAAACAGGGTGGTCCACCCTAAAAGAATATTGACAACAAATATGAGAAGGCAAGCATAGATGTAGTGAATCAATCATTTACTTGTGAGCTCACTAGGACAAGTATGCAGAATTGTAACTGCAGTAAGAGACCGTCCAAAATCTGAATCAAGAAGTTTGTCTAGCACTTACTGTTTGCAACTAATCGACGTGAATAATTGGATATCATATCGAATGAGTAAGAAAGATAAGTAAAATTGTCAACAAACCTGGCCTGCAGTAGTAATCTGGGTCAATGTCACTACGACCAACAATCCAAAATGACTAGTGTCTATTCCTAGGGCCGGAATTTTGAAACCCTGTGAACTTTACAGGTACTAAAGATTACTGAAATACATCTGAACCATTAAGTGTAGGTAGCACTCAGCACACAACAAACCATAATGACAGTCCTTCCTAATGACTAATGAATCAATTAGAAAATGGGTGATGAGGAGTGGCTGCTGAAGTGCTAAGTGTTGAGGACGTATCTAAGGATAAATCGGTTTGGCGTAGTGGGTGTTGCACGCCTGAGCCCTGAACGGACTTGGAAGGTAGGCATGGCGGCGCGCCCGGGCAGCGGTGACGCTGTAGGGCGAGTGGCTCCTGACCTGCTGCTGGTTCAGCGTCTCCTCCTAGAGTCATGTCGTCCAGGGACGGCGAGTTGCCGGCAAGGCAAGCGGCTGGGGGCGAGTAGAGATCGGAAGTGCCCAGCAGAACAAAGGGGAATCGGGGCCTTGGACGACACAAAATCCCAGGGTGGGCCGGCCCACCGTGGGCACCCTGTAGAGATACACACCCGAGCGGCGAACATGCATTTTCGAAACTAAATTAGAAACATTTAGCTGACCAATTACACGACTCTACTTTAATAATATCATATTCGTATTTGAACAACTAAGCTTGTTTAGCTTGATGGGTGGAGCAGTGCTATTATGACACGAAGCACGTATTCTGATCGTATAGTGATCATAAAAGGGGGAAACCCTAAGCATTTTTTTAGCAAAAGAGGGTTTCCCATCCGATTTCTATTAAAGAAACCACCACGGAACCAACATGATCAATTAAACCCTAAGCATGATCAATTAAACCATATTATGACTGTGCCATGGCAGATTTAAAGCAGCAAATTGGAGAAATGATATTTAGCATCCATTGTTTGCTTCGAACTAAGAACTAAATTCTAAGAGCTGAAAAGAAAGTAGAGTAACCAAGTTACGATCTATTTTCTGGTTGAGATCAAAAAGTTGAGGAGATATGAAGTACCACCTCTCTTGCGGCGCCGTGTAGGCATCGGGGGTGCGATGGCTATCGGTGGCGTTGAAGGAGATCTACGACGGTAGACGGGTGTATCGGGGGATAAGTCCCGTTGCGGTGGAAAAGAAGGTCGTGTGAGCGCCCCCAGCAAAGAGGACGACATCGTCGATGAAGCGAGATGACGCGATGCAAGGCTCTTGGTCTGTTGTCGTGGATGAGAAACATCCATCTCTAGCAGAGGACGACGCGGTCTTGGTAGGCGCTCCGTCATGGTGGAGGACGGTGGCGATGGATGGGGTGGAGGACGGCAGCGATGGATGGGGTGGTGGACGGAGGAGGCTGGTGTGGGGATGGTGTTCTAGCGCGGACGATGTATGAATGGGAAAATGGAGGGAGAGGTATGGGGAACCATGTTTTTGGGATGCGCCTGTCTGAAATATGGGAAATTTATGAACTTAGCCCCCGTTTAAAATTTGGACGTCTCGTCGGTTTGGGATAGGATGGTAATTTCGCATCTCGCCAATATTTGCCCAGAGCGATTTCGGGCGAGGAGATGGTGTTTTGGCACCATGGTTGGTGCCCATGGTGTAGTTTGAGTGAAGTTATAAACCTGCCCCTATTGAATATATTTGCCTACATCGATTTCGGCCGAGTCGAGTTTGTCTTGCCGCCCACCATGTGTGAATGGGGAAATGGAGGGAGAAACAGAGGTCTTTCGGACGAGCTTGAATCAAATGTGTTTTTCCGCCCATGTTTAGCACCCACCATGTCGGAATGGGCTCAGAGGCGGACGTGTCACGTCTAATAGAAGTTACTAACCTACCCCTATTAAAAGCAGTGGAAATCAGGCTGATGGATTGTCCGTGTAATGGATAGATAGTAATTTCCATCTCCCAAACACTTGGTTGCCGGCAGCCGATGTGGGACCGTGGGAGTGGACATTTTGCCGATTCTTTTGAATTTTCGGACAATAAGCATCCACATTTACCCTGCAACTAAATTCGAATCCTTTTTGTATTCCTATACGAATCTTTATAAATCATTCTATGTGTTTTTATATATCTTCAAAAGCATGACAAAGATGTATTCCACTGTCATATATGAATATGATTTACAAATGCCGATACTCAAATTCAGAAGCTAGAATCCAGTTTAAGGTGAATTCGAATATTTAGAACACTTTATGTCCAACTCAAATGTCGCACGCAACATAATGTGTACTCCCATTTAGATATGTACACAAGCGATGTATCAAGATTCAAATACCGAGTCAATCAACCAAGAATGTACATAACTAACATACATATAAACACTTATAGAGTATATGGATCAATAATATCAACTAACATACATAAGCCAGGCCGCTATACTTTTTTTGCTATAACAACATCCTTTTTTTAGCGAAGCTACTACAACATCTTTGCCCTTTCTGATGCGTGCCACTTATGGTCCATCTATACTACTATTATTGCTGAATGCACATTCAGCCCGATTGGCATATTTGTAGGTCTGGCACAGCAATCAAAATGAAATGTCTCCAAGTCTTATCAATTAATACAGACTTGTGCTCAAATAAAATTACAAACCAAAAAACAAAAAACAATTATTACATGATCTCTAAAACAAATGGTTTGATTGATTACATGAACAAACAACACAAAGGTTATTCAACGATGGAAAGAACATTTCACCTATGATTTACCAAGTGGGAATTTAATTTCCTTTTTTCCTTCAGGACCTTAACAATGCGGCCAGTCTCAGCTTGCTTCGTTTTGAAATCCACCAAATATTTAATGGTTGTCTTGAGTACTAATTGTGATTGTGTTGTTTTCTTCCTCAACATGTCAACTTCATCTCTAAGTGCAGAAGCAGAATCTCTTTCTATCACTAGTTTAGCCTCTAGAGCATCAGCAGTTGGCAATTCATTATGCATGATTGGGTCGGTGCCACTGCTGTGGGATGATACAACGTCCATGGGGACATTGCTCTTTGATCTTGGGCTAACCTGTTTTGCCATTAAAGTTCCAATTGGATTCTGAAAAGTTGAAGTTAGCAAAACATCTCAACTAGGAGTTATAACAGCAAACCAGTTAACCAAACAAGGAATTAAAGAGTTCCAATGGGATGCTGAAAAGTAGTTATTAACATCATTGTAACCGGTTGTTGCAGCCGCAAAGTAATTAAACAAAAAAGTTTTTGCAAAAGGTACCTGTTGTGGCATTGCAGTTTCTCTTGGATCCTGAAAAGTTGAGTAGCCAGTAACATGATTAGAGCAACCGGTTGCAGTAGCAAAGCAGTTAAACACACAAGTTTTGCAAAGGAACTTGTTGTGGCATTGGAGTTTCTCTTGGATCCTGAAAATTTGAGTAGTGAGTAACTTGATTAGAGCAACAAGTTACAGCAGCAAACTTGTTACACAAATATATTTTTGAAAATGTACCTGTTGCGCAATTGGACTTCCAATTCGATCCTGAAAAACTGAAGTTGGAAAGAAGATTACAGCAGCAAGTTACAACAACAAACCAGGTAAACAAGGAAGTTTCTGAAAACATACCTGTTGTGCCAACAGAGTTTCAGTTGGATCCTGCAAACTCGAATGTTAGAAATCAATAAATAAAGTTTTGCAAGAGCCATAAGAAACTAACATCAAACGAGTAAAACTAACCGGTTTTGGCAACGTATTTAATTACACATGAACTAGTAAAACTAACAAGTTCTTGGCAACGTATTAAAGTAACAAGTCGGTACATTTTACCAGCAACAGAGACATCTGTAAATTTCTTTGATGTAAGAAAAATGATTCCAACACATATATAAGTTAAAAAGACGGTGTCCCTCATATAAACCTGACAGTTGTCTATCTATGAACATGCAAACATTACTAGTGCTACAAGTGATAACAGCAAACCATTTAAACAAATAGGGTATCAGAACGTAAATTACACGTGAATTCTGCTGCACCCTAGAAGTACATATGACCAGCTATCTACGTGCTTAATTAGCTATTTAAGGTTAGGCAAACAGGTAATTCTTAACAGTAAGTATCAAACACATAGATATGCGTAGTCTATGATATGATTAACAGGCTATGGCATTATGTATCAGTAGCAAACTAAATTAAGCCAAGCAACGTAATTGAACAATTTTGCAATAAGTGGCTAACTAAAATTCCGAGAAGCAGATAACTGAACTTACGCAAGCTCTTTGTACAGGCACACTGCAACTTCTTTTTCGCTTACAAGGTTCTATGAAGGAGTCCATGGCATCAATTGCTTGGATACGCACTCCATATACTTCTTTCTTCCCACACTGCATTGGTAAGTCGAATGGTTAATCTGGTAAGATGGTGCATCCTTGATATGTTATATGAGGACGTGTAGTCAGACTAGTTGTAGCCACACACATCACACTGGCTTTTACTGTATATTTCATGCGATTACATTTGGCATATCAAGATCTAAGCAATCTACAATAGGATGAGAAGACTGGCATCCTTCACATTATTGGCGAACTCAGTTAATAGAAACAAGCAATTCAAACATTCTGTGGGTAAATCAAAAGCACCACTGGAATATTTTTCACTACGCCAATCATACACACAAAAAGGGGCGACGCCACCATAGGGGCTGGTATGGGCGGCCGCCTCGGGTGGCTGGAAAGTGTGCACCTAGTTTGAGTCATCCAGGTTGGCCGAGGCTAGTTTTGTTTGGCCCAACGCACAAGCAGGCAATGTAAAAAATGAAGAAAAGTTTTCAATTTGGATGGGCCAATAACGTAAGTGCAAGGCAGGCCCTATAGCAGGCTCGCTGCCCAAATGAGTGCCTCCCATATCGATCGACAGCAGGAAAAATCCCAATTTGTTCGCTCCAGACTCCATTTTGGTTCGCTCCTAACCTAGCCGCCGCTGGACAGACCAACACAGCACTTCCTCACGCCCTCGTTGGAGGGCGGTCGCCGGGCTTTAATCGAATGGAAGGACAAGAAGATGAAGATCCAACCCTAGGTGTAGCCTGCGTGGGAGGCAGCATTGGCAGCACGGGCATGGCATCGAGCTTGCGCAAACGGCCAGTCACAGCTTGCAAGAGTAGCATGCGCAACAAGCAGGTACATCACATCCCTGATTATATCTAATTCAACTGTTCAATTTTTGACCAATAGTTAAAGCTGACGGTGTTGTAAAACTGCTTGTATGTAGGGAATCTATGAGAAAATGAAACTAATTTCTTCTTATTTTATAACTCCCCCAATCAATACTGAACTGAGTGAATCTGATGTATCTAATCAAGTTTCCGGTGCAAACATACAAGATCATGTTGTTCTTGAGCCTGAAGTGTCTAATGAATAGACTGCTAATGAAGTATTTGATGCAAACATTTTACATGCTCCTGGTGATGAACATATAGTGTCTAATGAGGGATCTAATGCAAGCTTTTTGCAAGCTGCCATTGAAGGGTTTAGTGACTAATGTTGATCTGCTATGTTGAGAGAGACATAGAGATTTGCAGGCATTGATGACAAGCAAATTATTGTACATTTTCATGGCTTGAGGAAACGTCGAGCCCATCTACCAGAAAGTCCCCGTATCATGACAACGTAGCATAAATACTTTTCTAATCTATTATTTGAAACTATTGGCATACTTGTGCAGGATAGATATATTGATATGCAGTTTGCGCACTGGTTATAGGTGCAATTACACTTCGATATTTTCAGCCAGAGAATGAATAATTCAAGCAGGTACAGACCATGTTAGTAGTCCTTGTACAACATGTTGCATTTTGTGTTTTTTGGTGCTTGCATCATTTGGTGTTTTATAATCTGAACTACTTTGGATCATTAGTTGGTTTTCAAAGTGCATGTAGCTTCTCATTTCTCTAGTTATGTTGATTTCCGGAGTCCAAGTGCCTTCATATTTTTTAAGTTAAATGTTTGCCCCTGGTAACTTGAATTCGTGGATCCGCCACTTCACACAAATCATACACGCATGCCAGTACGAATTAAATGAAATACAGGGACTTACGCTAGGTCATTGTACAGGCTCACTGCAGCTCTGCTTGCACTTGGGATGTTCCATGTACAAGTCCATGTTACCACTTTCTTGGATGTGCAGGCCTTGTGCTCCTTGCACCCCCCTCTGCATTTTTGACACGACGAATGGTTGATCAAATAAGAGGAATCGACCTTGCTGTTGTACTAGAGGACAGATACTTACAAGGTTATACGGGTGTGCAGGATGTGTACCAGATCCCATAACGCAGTCAAGCTTCGCTAAAAAATAGTTTTGCTTGTTTTAGATGATATATCCAGAAGAAATAAGAGTTAAAGTAAGAGTTGCATATGTGTGTAAGCTAAGAGATCAGTGAAAGGATATCCAAACATCATCGGAACAGTGCACAAGGGAGTGATGTCTGGATACCTAGTTCGGGCTGGCGTTTGGGCATGCTCGCCTAGCTAGAGTGCGGGTCACTTTAGAGCCGTTGAGGGTGATGCGCTGGCGTTGGCTGGCTGCGCACGGATGCAGATCTTGTGTGGCAGTGGAGCACTACGATGCGGTGGACGAGACCGTTGGTGAAGCCCCAACGACCTCGGGGGGCGGAGGTGCGACAATGTGCTTGGCGAAGTAGCCCCAGTGAGGTGGGAGACGACGTCGGTGAAGCACACCTGATGCGGTGGAAGTCGGTGTCTGTGAGGCTTGTCGGATGCGGCGGCCAACGTTGTTGGTGGACCACCTGGTGTGGTGGACGAGGGCGTAGATGAGGTAGCTCCGGTGCGGTGGTGAAGCGTGACCGTCGTCTTCGTCGTCGTCGTCCGACACAGAGGTGGGGAAAGAGACGAGACGAGGGGCGATTTGAACTTTGTTGGTTGGCGGCGAATTGGGGATTTGAGCAATCTGGGCGCGGAAGGGGACGGTGGAGAAGGGAGATTTTGCAGGGCTGGAATTGCGGCGGCCAGATATTTCAATCAGAAACGTGTAAGCGTGAACTTATTTTGTCGTCGTCTATTTTTTGGGGGGAGTGGGAGGGAGGGAGGGGGTGGGTGGCTAGGTGCTAACCCACCGTACAACACACGCGACCACCACGTCACGACCCTGGTCTACCTGGTGCGCCTACATTTGAGAGGAGATTTGAGAATGCAAACGAATCTTCTTTCATTTGCAAACGAATCTGTATGTATTACCATGCCCGTGTTTTCCTTGCAAATAATTAGTCACTCAAAACGAGATACTATAAATTAATTAATAGGAGTTATTTGAAAAAAAACAAAATGATATCCACGCTAATGTGGATTAGAGTGTGTGTCACATAATTAGTTATTTGAATTAGAGTGTGTGTCACATAGCGATCTCCAATTCTTACGTGGATTTCGCATTTCACTGTATCCACACTACTTTTTTAATACAAATTCATATGTATATGATGAATACCATGGTAGTGAGAAAACTTTTGGATGGATTGAAACATATGACCTACAAAAATAGCACAACAATCGAGTCAATGTCAACTCTTCCAAACCTAGTACGGCACGAATTCGAAATAATTACCCATATGCATGGTCCTCAGTTCAAATCTTACAATGTACACCGAATTGAAACATCGATATTAAGTCTAGTACTATCTACATTCAAATTTTGTTTTCAGCCCCCCCTTTGGCACACATGCTACATAGTTCCTGTATCGGTCAATCTTCCTCTCCTAACCACCTTAGGAAGCTATCGGTTTCTGACACACGTTCATTATTTCTCTCCATGTTTCGATCTCTAACTCTCTCAACTACACAACCCCCTTTTTCCGCTTTGTTACCAAATGTATTTACCTCACACGCCTACCATTGAACCCCATGCCGAGCTCTCTCTCTCTCTCTCTCTCTCTCCCTCCCACCCTCTCTCGCTAGATACATGCATTGCCTATCTAGCCCCAACCTCTCATGCGCACGCACGCACGTTGTCTATCTAGGTCACTCCCTCGAGATAGTCTCACTCTTTCTTCCGCACGGCGGGCCACACTCGCTCAATCTTGCTCTCTTTATCTGAGTGTCGATTAACCTCGTTTTCTTTCACACACAAAATGATATATCTCCCTGTTCGGGCCTTGATCGACACACTTTATACTCTCTCACGCAGATTGTCTATCTAGGTCAGTCCATCCAAGCCGCCCCCACTCTTTCGACCTCATGGCGAGCCACGCTTGCTCAATCTCTCTCTCCCTCCCTCCCTCCCTCTCTCTTTGCCTCTCTTTGTATGTCTCGATTAACCTCGCTCTTTCTCGGACACAAACGATATATCTCCATGTTTGAGCCCAATTCGACATATTCATATTGTATACTCTCTCACATACGTTGTCTACCTAGGTCACTCTCTCCAACCCATATCACTCTTTCGATCGCACAACGACCCACACTCGCCCAATCTCTCTCCCTTTATATATGTAATCAATTGACCTTGCTTCCTCCCACACACAAAATATATCTACATGTCTGTGACTGCATCATCTCTCAAGCTCTATCTTACAGCCCTCCCCCTTCTCAAAAGCTCAATCGGACAATATCTCTCCAGGGCATATATATCTTTTCAATGAATGTCGGACCACACTCAGTTTGTCTCTCTATCTATATGTCTCTCGATTGACCTTGCTTTCTCACGCCGTATCTTCCACACATTGAAGCTACCTCTCCATCACTCGCAAAGCCGGAGCTATTTACATTGCGAGGGGGACTCCAACCTTGGATAAATTTGTGTAGGCATTTATTCCGGTGGTGGATTATATTTTGGTAGCATTCGGCCCACAACTACTCCAAACACTGTTGCAACCCCCGCACCTCCCCCAATTGATTTCCCTCTGGCTCAGTCATCGCTCTCTCGCACGTCCTTTCTCACCTTCAATGTCGCACCATGGCATTATTGCAAAAAACTCTAATTATTACAAATAAGCTACACAACTACACACAGATAGTCCAATTGGAATGGAACAAATTTCGACCCACAAATTAAAGTGCCACAAACTACACCGAGGGGCCCACCTGTCATGAAACAAATTTGAACCCATATACAAATTAAAAAATAAAGGACGAGGATCGAACATGCGACCAGGGCCTTCAAGCCGCACGTCAATAGGCAACATACGTAGAACAACAATGTTTGTTGTACCCCCCTTTGTTCATATAATGTTTATATATTACCACAGCCTATTTAATGGATAACATGTAATATTATTTTTTGTACATTAGTGGGACCAGCTCGTTAGCACGTACTATTCGCCTTCACTTACTGGTGGGTTCCATGTGTGCTCTCTCTCCTCCCCTTCTGCGTTTAGACGCACAGGCAAACACGGAGAACTTGCGGGTGATGTTGTCATTGACCATATCTAGACGCTTTCACAAGTTACAGCACCAGTTTCATGTACTAGTAGTACTAGTCAATGTGTACGTGCAATGCGCATTAATTTGGAAGTATATTAAGTGCACGCGGATATTAAGTAGGATATTATTTGTGTGTTATTATGTGATTAGCACTATTTTTGGCATGAAATTAACTGCACACTAAACGTGTTGATGCTCGACATTGAAGCAGTCTAGGTCGTTGGATGAGAAGGAATACATGTGGCTTGATGACGTTTTATATTTAATCCGATATGGCTCTATGATACGTCTCCGTCGTATCTATAATTTTTGATTGTTCCATGCCAATATTCTACAACTTTCATATAATTTTGGCAACTTTTTATACTATTTTTGGGACTAACATATTGATCCAGTTCCTGTTTGTTGCATGTTTTTTGTTTCACAGTAAATCCATATCAAATGAAGTCCAAACGGGATAAAAACTGACGGAGTTTTTTTTGGCATATATGTGATTTTTGGGAAGAAAAATCAACGCGAGACGATGCTCGAGGGGGCCACGAGGCAGGGGGTGCGCCCTGGGCCCTCATGGCCACCCCGTAAGGCAGTTGATGCCCTTATTTCGCCGCAAGAAAGCTAATATCCAGATAGAGATCATGTTAAAGTTTCAGCCCAATCGAGTTATGGATCTCCGGGAATATAAGCAACGGTGAAAGGGCAGAATCTGAGAATGCAGAAATAGAGAGAGACAGATCCAATCTCGGAGGGGCTCCCGCCCCTCCGCCTCCATGGAGGCCATGGACCAGAGGGGAAACCCTTCTCCCATCTAGGTAGAAGGTCAAGGAAGAAGAAGGAGGGGGCTCTCTCCCCCTCGCTTCCGGTGGCACCGGAACGCCGCCGGGGCCATCATCATCACCGCAATCTACACCAACACCTCCGCCATCTTCACCAACATCTCCATCACCTTCCTCCATCTATCTACAGCGGTCCACTCTCCCACAACCCGTTGTACCCTCTACTTGAACATGGTGCTTTATGCTTCATATTATTATCCAATGATGTGTTGCCATCCTATGATGTATGAGTAGATTTTCGTTATCCTGTCGGTGGTTGATGAATTGCTATGATTGATTTAATTTGCTTGTGGTTATGTTGTTGTCCTTTGGTGTCCATCATATGAGCACGCGCGTGGATCACACCATAGGGTTAGTTGTATGTTGATAGGACTATGTATTGGAGGGCAGGAGTGACAGAAACTTTAGCCTAGCATAGAAATTGATGGATACGGGATTGAAGGGGGGCCAATATATCTTAATGATATGGTTGGGTTTTACCTTAATGAACGTTAGTAGTTGCGGATGCTTGCTAATAGTTCCAATCATAAGTGCATAGAATTCTAAGTCAGGGATGCCATGCTAGCAGTGGCCTCTCCCAAATAAAACTTGCTACCGCTCTAGTAAAGTAGTCCATTGCTTAGGTACAATTTCGCAACTCCTACCACCACTTTTCCACACTCGCTATATTTACTTTATTGCTTCTTTATCTAAACGTCCCCTACTTTTTATTTACGTGCACTTTATATTCTTGCAAACCTATCCAAAAATACCTACAAAGTACTTCTAATTTCATACTTGTTCTAGGTAAAGCAAACGTTAAGCGTGCGTAGAGTTGTATCGGTGGTCGATAGAACTTGAGGGAGTATTTGTTGTACCTTTAGCTCCTCATTGGGTTCGACACGCTTACTTATCGAAAGAGGCTACAATTGATCCCCTATACTTGTGGGTTATCACTCTAGCAGAACATTCAATCAATCAAACCATAGATTTCATTCAATCTGAATACGACTTTACATTCATACAAAACTCGATCTAAAATAAACAGAAATGATAAACGTCCGGATTTTAAGCATGACAATTCGAACATTTTTCATGGCAAATTTAGATTACGCAGCGGCGGAGGGGGTGTCTTGCGGTGGGAAGGGGCTCCTCTGCCGTGCTCTGTGTGTCGTCGGGCCACTGACTGACGGCGAAGGCGGTGTCTTGCGCCATTGTTGGTGTACTCTTGGACTTTGTCCCTAGCTTCAAGGAAGGCCACAATGTTCTGGACTTCGGTCTCCAGGAGCGAGTCAACTGGCGGGAGGAGGTGACTGGCGTTGGTGCAAGGAAGCGGTTGACGGTGGCTATCCATGCCGCCGAGGGGGGCACTAGCACCGGCGCGGGGACAGGCGCTGGCAACGGCGCAATGGAGACATTCGTGTGAACGGGCACCGGCACGGGGGCGCACGTCAGTGCACGTGCAGGCGCATGCGCTGGCAGGTGCACGGGCACCATCAAGGGCGTGCACGTCAGTGCATGCGCAGGCGCATGCACTGGCAGGTGCACATGCGCGTGAAAGTCGGCGGGGACCTCGTGGAATCCCGTGGCATCAAACTCGGCGACAATGTGCGGCTCCCGGCCCATCAATGCAACGGGGATGGGCACTGGCGTAGTCAGGGCGACGAGAGCTGGAACGGGAGTGGGGACAGGCGCGGTGTCTTCCCACAAGGCCGGTTCAAGCTCGTCCCAAAGCGCCTTATGTTCTTGAGACTCCGGCTGGGTGTCTTCCTCAGGAAACTGGAAGACTAAGGGCAGGCCATCGTGATGCGGCATGGCGTACGGTTAGGTCAGGCTGGTTGGAGGTAGACGACAGGAGAATCAGAGAGGAAGAGAGAAGATTGTAGCGCTATCGGGTAGTGCGGGGTTGATTTTAAAATGCGGTGCCGACGACATTAAAAGTGGGAGCAGTTGGGATGAAGGTGGGTGGAGGAGCCTGATCAAAGGGCTCACTTCCCGGTGAGCCTGCGCAGCGGTCTGCTCGCACGCCTCTTCCCCCTGTTAGTCGGTGCAGCAGTCTGCTCGCACGCCTCCCGTCGACTCGCATGCTTGCTCAGACAACACTTGCCGATGAGAAGTGGGACTAGTGGCGGGACGTAAACGCCCACGGTTTCAATAGTGAAAGTGTTCGCCTTAACGTGACAGGTCTTTGTTCCAAAATACCTTGGCTCTTCATTTGTGCAACTTGTCATAAGCAGCTTGTCTCAAATTGAATAAAAAATACGAAGGAATATTTGTGCCATATCATGTGACCATGCTCAGTTTCATGAATTTCTGGTCACTTTTGGATTTTCTGAAATTTAAAATCCAGGATTCGAAACAACATCATAATGTGCATCATGCAATAAATTTTCAAACGATACTACCTCCGTCCTGGTTTATAGGTCACCTTTGTAGTTCGTGCCAAATTTTGACAAAATATTTAGCTTACAAAATGTTAATGCATGTCAACAAAAATTATATCGTTGGATTTGTATTTCAACATAGTTATCAATGATATAATTGTTGGTAACATGCATGAAAGTTTTGTTAGTTCAATCTATAGTCAAAATTGGACACAATATACAATGGGGACCAATATACTAGGACGGAGGTAGTACATTTGTCCTGTAGTATTTCTTAAGAAAGGATTTGGTCAAACATTTTGCTTAGTTAGACTTCAGACAAGTTATATATGCAGAGTAAAAGGATAATCCATCCGTACCAGTGCATTTCCTGATATATTAACTCTTTTTTGAGGGGTCCCTGATATATTAACTCAGGTAGTACTAGGCACAAACAAACGGGCTCAATTCTGTGCTCATCCTGGTGTAGTAGTAGTAGTAGTACTAGGCAATGCAGTTGACGGGTGACCTTGGGGAGCGGTGACTGAGGGAATTGAACCGTGCTCGGCACGGTAGGTAACGTTGTCTAGTAACTAAATCATCCCTCCATTGTTCATCGGTAGTCATTATGGACCGGGGACATGTGGGGAATTTCCTAGGGCTGGAATTCTGGCCGCCAGATATTTCGACTCGAAACGCGGAGGCCCGACTGGTTGGGGTTGGCTAATGTGCGTACCACGCACGCCACTAGAAGGACATGAGCCCGGTTTTTTTAGGATCAACAGGAGCCAAGTTCTGGCTGGTACGCCATTGGGTACCATTCGAGAATACGAAAGGAATCTTTTAAATTGCCGAAGGAATCTATGTGTATTACAATGCTCGTATTTTCCTTGCAAATAGTAATCTCGACGTGGTAATTGATTTATGACGAGTTCTTGAATTAGAGTGAGTTTGTGATATAGTGATCTCAACGTGGATTTCACCATTTCATGGTATCCCTAGTAAGTTTTTCATTGCAAATTCAAATTTAAAATATGAACAATATGGTGGTGAGATAACTTTGTATGTATCAAGCATATGCCCCCCCCCACACACACGAACACAACAACAATCTAATAAGTATAGTGCATCTATTTTTCCAAACCATGCATGTATGACACGAATTCAAAAATACTCCTTTTGTTCCTAAATATTAGTCTTTTAGAGATTTCAACAAGTGACAACATACAGAGCAAAATGAGTGAATCTACACTCTAAAATATGTCTATATACAACCGTATGTGCCAGTCCATTTGAAATCTCTAAAAAGACTAATATTTAGGAACGAAGGGAGTAAAATGTAAGACATGCATGGTCCTCAATTCAATATTTAAAATAATAGGAAACTGAAACATGAATATTAAGTCTAGTACTACAGTACATGCAAATGTTGTGTTTAGGCGGAGCTATGTAGATTGTCGGGGGTTAACCCCTCGACCTTAGATAAATTTGTGAAGCTCTATTTAGGATTGTTTAGATTATATTTGTCCCCACCCTAGCTTCCAAACACCGATTGGTTGTGCACCCCCTGCTCCCCGAGATAATATCATCCGCCCCCACATCTTAGATGCTATATGCTGATATGAGTTGCTTGGATCTTGTATATCTGAGATATAGCAGCTCACGTGATGTCTTAATATTTTTACAGGAAACCTTAATGAGTTTGAGAATTGCACACAATTTGTACAAAAACTACTCAGATGCCCTTGGATCCCATATCCAACGACCTCGAAGCTCGTATCACCGTAGCATCTAAGATGAAGGAGGACATCATATTCTCATGTATGTAAGAATATCATGTGCTACCACACCTTAGATGCTTTGGTGATACAAGCTCTTCGGAGCCGTTGGATTTGTGACCCAACAACTCCTTGGTGGTTCGAATATTTTTTGTAGAAAAGCCCCCAAAGAGTTCGGCCACTGCTTACAAGCACAAAGACTGCTCAGATGCCATTGGATCTGAGATCAAACGACCTCGAAGCTCGTATCACTGTAGCATCCAAGATGCGAGAGCACCTGATGTTTTCTCGCACAGCTGAATATGAGGTGCTCCTGCACCGTAGATTCTATGGTGATACGAGTTCACAGAGATCTAGCGACCTATAGTAGGAGGTTTGAATGTTTTTGCAATATATGACTGAGAGAGTTTGGGAATTGCGCAGAAAGTACAAGTACTACGCATGTGCCATCTGATCACAGATCATATGACCTAGATGCTCGTATCACTGTAGCAGCTAATTAAGCTATGGGAAGCACCTAATATGAGCAATGAGGAGCTGTTGGATCCAAGATGCAGTGGCACGCACGAGGCCTGAATGTTTTATTTGCAAAAAAACCTTTGGAGAGTTTGGAAATTGTGCATAATTACAAAGACTACTCCCAAGCCATTGGATCTCACTTCCAACGATGTAAGAACTCATATGTCGTATCACCACAACATCTAAGCTGCGGGGTGGATGTGATATTCTATGTCGTTGTCATTTTAGTTTGTAAACTTGCAAAATACGTGTAACTCGTGCCGTTACTTGTCTAACCACGCAAAGTGTTTGTTCAAAAAAAGCATCCTACACTGAAATATCGGAACATAACACGGGGGTCCCACTTGTCATTGATCAAATTAGGACCTAAAACTAACAAATCTAAAAGACGAGATTCGAACTGGCAACCTGGACTACAAAGCGTAAGTCGATAGCCTGAAACAACAACCGTTGTTGGCTTTGTCCCATAACTTGATTTTATACAGTATTACATTGAGTAGAGTAGAGGGAGTGCCTCGTCAACAAGTGCATGACCATTGACTCACTTACCGGTGGGTCCCTGGTCTACGATCTCCCTCTCTCCTCTCCATCGTCTAACCTTTAGACGCATGGGCACACACGAAGAGCGGCACTAGCTTGCCGTGGTGTTATTATAACTTAAAAAAAGCTTGGAAAATAGAAGAATCGCCTAGAACAAGAGACGATGTGGCTGGTCGAGATGGAGCTAACCACACCTATCCTCCTTGCCAAGTTAGCATGATGAAGCTGTGTGGCTAGTGGGGTGTTTTCGACCGACTGGCTGGGTCCTAAGGTCTAACCATAGGTACTACTACGTGTGATATATTTTCACATGCACATTTTTCCTCCGTGGCGAGACGTGGCACACCCTACCGCGCGGTTTTGGGGTCCTGCCGGGTGGTGCACACATATATTCTTCCTTGCCGAGACATGGGATGCCCTACTGTGCGTTTTCTGGGTCCTCCTTGGTCGTAGCGCCGAAGCAAGTAAATGAGTCATCAAATCACGAAAGACCACCTTTCCCGGTGAGTACATCAGTGAATCACGGTGGCTAGCTAGTTGGGCTAGTGCGACCGATTAGCTAGGCCGCCGCTACATTTGTTTTTTCACCCTTTTTTATCTCCTTGCCGGTAGGTAAATTTAAATATCCACCGCAGAGTTGCTCTTGTCTTTGGGTGCGGCAGGCGTGGCAGGATTTTTATTTTTTGATTGACGGGAGCAGGCACGACGGTAATTAGTCACGATGACTCCGCCTGTAAAACCCACTGCTCCCTGATGTGAGAAGTCGTCGACTGGTATTTTCCCATGGTGAAAACCTAAAGATTCCCCGCTCCTCGGCTGGCTCCCTCCGCCTTCCCATAGATTGCATTGCTTTTTAGCCGTTTTGCCCCCTTTGCTTCCTCTCCCCATTGCTTCTACCTGGTACCATGGCGGCGCAGCAGTTCATGGAGTCTGAGGTGAGGCGCCTGACATAGGAGCTCAAGGCCAAGGATGCGGAGCTCAGGGCCAAGGACGTGGAGCTCCATGAGCTCAAGGAGGAGAGGAGTGCCATGCTCCTCCGTTATGTGCAGGAGTTCACGGAGCTTCAAAAGTGGCACGCGTCCACCACAAAGATGCTCGGGGCATCGGCGGCGTTGCTACAGAAAGCGGGAGATACGATAGGCCGTCAGGGGAGGCGGCTGGAGCGCGAGCGGGCCAATCGTGATGAGGTCCAGGATCGCCTCAGCCACTTGGTGGACCAATTTGCCACGCACGTGTTGCAGCTATGCGATGCCTACCGTCGTGCCAGTGCGACCATGCCGGCCGTCAGGCTAAACCCGTTCGACCACCCTGTCGACTACAACAAGCTGCGGCTCCGAGGAGCTGAGCCATCTCGGCGCGATGGTGGGGGCGGAGCTAGACAAGGAGGGGTTGCGGGCTACCGTCGCCGTTGCCGGGCGAATCCTCTCAGGGCTCCGTCACTGGAATCCATTTGTGCCATTGGACGCCATCTTTGATGAGATGGCTCCTGTCGACTGGGAGCGGGCTCTGCTGGACATTGCACCCTGCATCACAAACATCATGCGCCTCGAGAAGCAGAGGGACTTCGGTGGTGTTTAGGCATCCTCTGCATGGGCATGTCCATGTCTCAGCGCAACACGACCGTTGGATCAAAATCAGATGGTGCAGATCAGTCACTGTAGCACAAAGCGTGTGGGTGTGTTTGGTTGCATTCTCATCTCAATATAGTTACATTACTGTTCATATAGTTGACATGTGCATAACATCATTTGTTATCGTCATATCTTACTCCTACACTAGCAACACGATTATGTAGTACTGACGTATGAACCACTGCACATGCCTAGTAGTAGGAGCACTGTGTATGTTCAAGTGGCTACCGTGTTTTGCACTCCTCCGTCGTAAGAGTGGAAATGCTTGATGTAATCATTTTTTTTCTTCAGAAAAAACAGTGGACTCGCTCTACCATGTGCATCCTCCTCGACGTTCGTCGGGAACTTTGCTACTCACTTTTGCTGACGTGTGGGACAGCCATCATCAGGGTCCACCAGCCATGCACTAAATTACTCCGTAGTAGAGTGCCCAACTGCACGGTAGACTTCCTTGATCAAAGCGTCGCAGTAATGCCCAATGAGCCGTTAAATCACAAAACCCCTCCTTTCCAGTAGTAAGTTGGACGGACGAAGCAACCATCATTTCACTCTTCTCTCTCAGCTTCCTCTCTACCCAACCCTCACTTCTCCCTCATATTGTTCCTCATTTCTTCAAGAAAACCCTGACCTGCTTCTACCATTGTTCTTCTCTCCCAAAGAAGGAAAGGTGAGCGCATCAATGTTGTTGATTCTAGCCAAGGCCCGGTCTTGCAATCCCGAGACTGATCCTATAACTCCCACTTTGTTCTTCTTTTGGGTTTGTGATCATGGTTTCTTCTCTTTTACTTCTATTTGACAGTTTCTTGATGGACGCTGGAGCACCGGCTGAAGTGATGTGTATGGCTTTGTCAAAAACCGTCGAGGCTCATGGTACGAAGAATCTCAAGCACCCCGCCGAGACTACCATAGACAAGCTCAAAGCCATCACCCTGTCCAAGCCCCCCTCTCCGGGATCCCTCATTAAGCAAGTACAAGTAATATCTCTTATTGATGATCTTTTTCTTGATCTTGATCATGTTTTTTCATCTAACACACAGTACTAGTACTAGTAGTACCACTTTCTGGGTGATCTTGCATGTGATTTTTGTGTGCCAAGTGGCAGTTCTAAATTCCTCTTTTGACCAAAACATGCGAGAGGTTGACACTGATATCTTATAGATTACTTTCAACTACTTTATGAACATCAATGCTACCTTTGAAGAGTTTATATTTGCATTAGTAACTTGTGTTATGGATATTGCAAGTAATCCCTCTGCTCTCATGCCTTTGAAGACATGTTCTAGTGTCTTTGTTCACTCATTTCTGTGCGTATATGTAGTCATATATAGAGTAAAATATCGACAATCATATTATATTTCTGAACGGAGGTAGTAATAAAATATTTGGTTTCTGTTTGAATCAGAACCAGGTCCGCGGTGGAGATGAAGTTCTCAAAGTCATGCCGTGTGAACTAGAAGACCTAAGGATGAGTTCTACTGCTAAACTATCCAGCTGATGTGTCCTTGTCGACACGTGTCCTGAACTAGTGTTTTCTTGTAGCGTTGTTGTCAGGCGTGTTCTCGAGGTTGTACTTGAGCACAACAATTTCCTCGCTGTGCCTTCGATTACGAAGGGTGTGGTTCTTGTAAAGCTTCCCGACAAATCGGATGCGGCATGTTTTCATCATCATGTTTATGAGTGGAAAGACCACTCTGTTAGGTTCTCCAAGGTTGATGAGATGGTGATGGTGCCGGTAGACATCTCTTATGAAGTCCATGGCCTAGTCAGTTATGTGGGGTTAATCACGTAGGTCGGTGGCAAGAAATAGTCTGCTGAGTTTAATTAGTGCAACTTTTCTTGTCTGTAGTAAGTACTATTGTTCAGTACTTGATTGTGTTTGTGAACCATGTATTGTTTAGCACTGCCGCTTTTGGTGTGTGATCAGTCTTGAGAACAGTCTATGTTAATGTCTGTCCACTAAATTTAGTCTGTATATTTTGAACTATCCAGATCATCTTTTTTGTGAGGATGGTTTATCAATTATGGTTACACTCCAATATATGTATGCATTGCAGGGTTTATCGCACCCACCAGGATTTCTAGTCCCATGGATGTTCGGTCCATACGATTTGTCATGACCTTTGGACTATCCTGCTTGTGGGAGTAGGCGGGGGCCCTGCATGCCACACATAGTTAGACAACCAATCTTCTGTTTAGTACTTCAACATAGTGATTTCCTGGTAAGGATTCACTCTTGTCACATCAAGTAAATCTTATTGATTTAATGTCATGTTTTCTTTATTTTGCTGCAATTTTACGATGCAGGTTTTGCCATGTGACATTCATCACAGAATAAACCGTTGGTTTGCTCTATGATGGATATTTTTGCAGGTTTCACTTATTATGTCATGTCAGTAACGAAGGCACTGTCCATCACTTATATTACTGGAAAAAATTGGATCAGTCTGTTTTATGAGTACAAGTTGAATCCTTATGATGAACTACAGTTTGGTTTAACAAACACGCCACAATTAGTCCTTCTCGCTTTTAAAAGAAATGAAGAAAAAGACTGGATCACGATCACGGAGCCTAGTCAAGTTAGAAAGCTGATCATAGCAGATCAGACACGATCGCTGTTGTCTCGCACATTGGAACCACCTTCAGCAATGGATCGAGCACCGGCAGTTGCTCTTGCACTGATAGCGGCAGCAACTCAGTCTGATCTAGATAAGGATTGGGCATCGACCGCGTTAGAGGATCAGGCTGATCTACCGGAGGATCGGGTATCGACACCGGCACCGGCTCCGACATCGGCACCAGCTCTACAAAGAGCACCATCTCCGGCAGCAGCAGTGGCACTACCAGCCGCACGGGCACCAGCAACGGCTTCGGCACCTGCACCAACACTTGCACTTGCATCTACTCCGCCCCATGCAGCGGCAACGGAACAAATTGTTGCACCGGCAACAGACTGGGCTGAAGTTCGCACTTCATATACCAAAGTCCTTACAAAAACCGACATGTCCACCTTCTTGGTAAGCATTGGCCGCCCAAGTGCTTTGTTTTTCTTCTTTCGATGTTGTTTCACATGATTCACTGTGTTGATCTAACTGTTTGTGTATGTCTTCTTGTTTGCAAACAGAGAATTCCTAGAGCAACGAGGGAGTCGTTCAACAATCCGGACAACTGTGGCCAAGTTTCTCTTACCATGCCCAGCCTTGGCGTGAATGAACCTGCTCAATATACGGTAAGTACAAAGGATGGTCGCATGATGATTGATGCTAAAGGATGGTCAAGGTTCAAATATAAATCATATCTTGCGGTAGGGGATGATGTCAAAATCGAACTTTCTCGGCAAGGAGAGCTAGTCCAAATCAACTTTGAAATTCTTTAGTAGCAGCACACAACTGCCGAACTAATCTATCTTCCGCGAGATTTTGATGTAATACTATGGCATGGTAAAACAAGTGTTCTGTGTGTATAAGTAGTACGACTGTATCGTTGATAGAATTGCAACTCTAACTGCTTGTTAGGAACCGTCGTTTGATTTCATTCCAAAAGATGTCGTGCTTTATTCAATTTTGTGTATTCGCCTTGCGACATCATCTAAAACCAGCGCCGTACCAACCACTTACAATATGAAAGCGCTGAGGTAGAACACATGGGCCCCCAAACATGCAGGCCCATCGGCATGTGGCCGAAAGTCCAGAACCATGAGCCTGTCTGAGTATTTCTCAGCTGAACCCCCATGACTTCAAGATGCATTTGTATGAGTATATCTTGTGAGAGAAAAGGATGAACGAGGGAAGGCCTTATTTGCAAATGTGTAGAGGTGTGTGGGTACCGTTTTGCAAAATTGCCATAGTTTCCTTCCTATCCGTCAGATATAAATCAGACGACCTATATTGCAGGATGGCAGGCACACCATCATCACCAACTCACCTATACCGTGTGAAAAAAACTCTGTTTTTTTATAAATATATAAGTTGTATATATTCCCCTTGATTTTCTTATGTATAAAGTTCTGATATAAAAGATCTTTATATTTCTTTACAGAGGGAGTATCTCTCTGTCACAAATATATTTATGTGTAACTAGTTAGTCTTGTCTTTCTACTTCCTTTCGCTGATATGTGGGGCATCCGGCAAAGCAGTCCACATGCCATATGCACCAAATTAGAGTGCACAACTGCACGGTAGACACACCCCGGTCATAGGGCCGTAGTAATGCCCAATGAGGCGTCAAATTACAAAAAACACCACCTTTCCAGCTTTAGAAGTAAGCTGGATGGACGAAGCGACAATATCTCACTGGGCCTGAATCCCCTTCTCCCTCGTCTGCTTGTTTAGAGAAAACCCCCGCTCGGCGATTGCATAGGGTTTTCTCATGGAGAACCTGGTAAGAATTCTTCATCCATCCCTGATAAATCCAAGTCCCTTGGTCGCGGGTACTCCTAGGATGGCAGCCGCCGCCGTTGATGCATTTTTCTTCCTACTGAATCTACTATGTTTCACCTGCAGTGCCCAAAGTGCGAGGACCCTACAAGTTTCTGCGCCCTCAGAGAGACGCCACACCTGTTCCTTCTCATCCTAACACAATATTTTAGAACGCGCACACTATGTTCCTAGAATCTTCTTTCCTATCCGGGAGGGTGGGGTTTTTTGAACATGATGTCGACTAATTTGGAAATTTGGATTGCTATATTTGGATAAAAGGTACTAGTACCATGGTCAACACTGACGTGAAGGAGGAAATTATTTCTACATTTGGATATAGGGAATACATTGTGTTCTCACATTATTTTTCCTGCAGTGCATTCCTTGCTCTGCCAGAACACATGTACTCAAGATGCCCGGCCTTGCCATAACTAAATACACCAGTTTAATGGTCACAGTGAAGAAAAGCCATGGATATAAGTTTCGAGTTGGGTTCATGAACAAAGAAGATCGCTGCTTTTTATGGCCAAACTTGGATAAAATTTCTCAAGTGTTACAGACTGAAAGTTCGCGCACGAATGTTGATGGAAATAGCAGAACCTGGTCTCATCTTCATTGCGATCTACCCCGACGTCATTCCAGTTGTTCATCCATGTTAGTTTTGTATCTGGTTCTTGCTTCTTGCCTCAATTACTTCTTAATACACCTATCCTGTCTAACTAATCATAATTCAACTTTAGAAGTAGCAATGAATCTCTCACGAAGATTATACTTCTAACTAATATTTTCTTATAATTGGTGGCACGTGTAGGTTTTTTCAGAGTTAAGCAGGCTACTCGTTTGTTATTCTATAAGAACTCGGCTGTTACTCATGGCACTGAAGTTGACTTGGACAACATCCACAAGTTCCTACGCTTTATTGATCGTCTTGAGGTCCTTCTGGGGTGTTTCAATGGTGGAAGGCCAAGTGGGATATGTGTGCCACTGCTGCATTCGTTGAACAGGTCCAACTGTGTTGTGAAACTTATGGTACGAGTTGTTTTGTGTTATATATGTTATTCATAAACTCTTGCTTATGCCCAGTTTTACTGATGTGATCTTCTTGAAACAGGAACTGCCCGGGTCTATTGTTCCTATACAGATGCCTGACCATGGTCGGGTCAGACATGCGCTTGGTCACAACATGATGTTTATGTCGACCTACTACATTCCCCTTGGAGGAGAAAAGATACTTATTCATGGGTGGTCTCAAATAATGAAGACCCATCCATCTTGGAGAATGGGACAGAAGATTATGTACCTGCTTTTCCATGGTTCTAAAGCGAATATCTTGTTTATTGACCACATTGCAAGATGAAGCCGCTTTCGGAAGGTTGTGGATGCGCGGGGTGGCGCCTGGGCCTTGTCCTGGAGCTAGGCGGCCTCACACTTTGGTTAACTGTAGGCAAAGTAGCACTATTCGAGGCGTGCTTTGTACGGTTGAACTTGTATAAGTACTCATACTGCTTTCAGCTATGGTTGTTAAGTGCCCCTGCTGGTTTTAGTTAAGGTTGTTAAGTACTCCTGCTGCATTTACAGTCTGTCGTGTTTCTTCAGTCTTGTCTTCCTCCCGCTGCCAAAACCAAAAAAGTGTTGGCGGGGTCGCCTGCTTCCGCCCCCCATGGCTGGCTATGCCTTTGTGCATGTATCGCAGCCCCACCGTCTCCTAAATCATTAACACCGACCTCCGAGTCCTCGCCTTCATCCTCCGCATGCTTTACTGCGCTCACTGTGGCCCATCCCTCTTGCGTTGTCAACATGGTCAACAAACTAGAGGAATCGGCAGAGGAGTGTACATGGAGAGGATGATAGTAGGGGCTCACCATGTCCATGGCCGGACAGAAGGAAGTTCCTCTTTTTTTGTTATATATATATATATACTCCATCATCAACGTATGGAAAAAGAAAATGCTTCCTGCTAGTGGTTTCCTGACATCTGAGACCCACAACATTGTCAGCGTATATAGTCAATAGACAAGAGAACAACTCAAGACCGGTTGACACCTGGGCCGTAGCTACTCGAGCAGTATTTTTTTTGTTATTGTTGAGACGGAGCGGGGTTTCAACTGGGTTGTGGCCCGTCTAGCCCAGGCTTATATTTTATGTTCACCACATGATCAGCCCAGCTATTTTTTGTTTGTGAAAATGAGCCCAATTTATTTTCTCTAAAGAATACCCAATCTAGGCCTACTTAATTTTCCACGCCCTGATGGGCTGCAACTCTCTCAAGACGCCTGCAAATATCGAAAGTAATATGAAATGGGCTGTAAATATAAAAAAAGATGACAAATTGGCAATTACTTTATAATTTCTAAAAAAAATCACATTTTCAGATTCCAATTTCACTGGGCTTTAACCTAATTCAAATATATATTCAAAGTACTTTCAATCTGGCTCGACATTTTGGTATTAAAAATAGTTTGGAACCCACAGAAATATGCGAAAATTCGTTTAAATTTTTAACCCTGGCCCTGGCCAAAAAAACGGACTGCAATAAATTGCATAAGAAGTTGTAATGAGCTAAGTATAAATTATTAAAAAAATAGGGAATGGTCTGACTTGTGGGCCTATTAAGTTGATGCGTATGCAAGATTTTTTTTACTTATTATGTACGACAACAAACGATTCTAGCAGACGTAACCGTTGGATTTCAATCCAATGGCCGTCGTGTTTCTTCAATCTCAGATCTTCTTGCTCTATCCACCAAATCCAGCACCGGCGGGACCGCCTGATCCCGCTTCCCATGGCCGGCTATGCTGCCGCGCAGGCCTCATTGCCCCCTACTACTCCCACCGCTAGCCAGGCCATCCCTCTACTCACCCACATCCCTCCACTACTGTGGCTTCGCCGCCTCCGGGTCATACCCTTCCTGGGTCTCGCCGTCGTCCATCGCGCTGGTGTTCCCGGCATGGTGTGGTCAATGTTGTCAACAAACGACAACATCAGAAGAGGGACGTACATGGAGTGGCTGACAGTTCGGACCCACATGGTCCATGGCCGCATGCAAGAAAGTACCTCCTTATTACGCTAAAAAGAATGAATATTCCCGCTTACAGCTCGGACCCACCAGCTATATCTTCGCACGCAAGGAAGTGCCTCCTTATTACGCACAAAAAAATGAATACCCCCCGTGCTAGCTGGGACCCACCATAGTGGGAGGCTCACTTGTGGGCCTACTAAGTTGACGCGGGCGGAGGGCTTTGTCAACTTAGTCGACAAACGATTCTATCACCAGTGACCGTTGGATTGTTAACATCCAACGGTCGTCCTGCTTCTTCAACCTCTGATTTTCTTGCTCCAGCCGTCCAAACCATCGCGTGCTCTTGGCTCCCGTGGCCGGCTGTGCTGCCGCGGAGGCCTCACCACCCCCTACTACTCCGACCGATGGCCAGGCCCTGCGGCGATGGCAGCCTCACACCGCAGTCGAACCAGTGAACCCTCGTACTCCTCTCCGCATGGGAATCCACTACCGCGTCTTCCCCGGCTGGCTCCGCATTGTTCCCTTCCTAGGCCTCGCCGTTGTCCAATGCCTTGGTGCTCTCGGCGCAGCGTTGTCAATGTGGTCAATGAACGACTTCCACCGGAAGAGTACTGTACGTTGAGAGGCTAACAGCTGGGTCGACAGGCGCAGCAAGGAAGTGCCTCCTTATTATGCGCAAAATAATTATTCCTCCACCTGACAGCAATGACCCACCAGACAGGCCACTGTATTTCACGAAAAAATGTTTCCCCCTGACTGCTAGGACCCACCAGCTACATCTTCGCATGCAAGGAAGCGCATCCATATTACGGGAAAAAAAATGATTCGCCCCCATGACTGCTGGGACCCACCAGCTACATCTTCACATGCAAGGAAGTGCCTGATAGTCGGGACCCACCTGGTCGAAGTGTACGTAGCTTTGTCATTCTGGTCGCAAACGTGTATGTACATACTGGTTGATGTAGAGGCGCGCACGTGTGGTAGTAGAGGCGCGCATGTAGCATGTACACATACGTACAACGGCCAGGGTGCAAGAAAGAAAATATGGCCACGTACGTACATACGGGCGGGGTCTCGAACGCCTACTCGCGCATACGTACGGCCAAGGCTCGTGTACATGGCTGGGTTGGAACGGAGAAACTGCGTCATCGTCATGTTCATGGGGAGCCAACCGGCTGGGTCAGAACGGAATGCATCGTCGTGTTCATCGGGAGCCAACCGGCTTGGACGAAACAAACAATGGAAATGAGGCCTGGCATACTGCAGAACAAAGGAAACAACCTTGTGTTCGACCGGCCACGGTTGAAAAGGGATCTTGTTCATCAGGACGGGTCTGGCATACCGCAAAACGGAGGAAACAAATTTCTGTTGGATCTCCTACGGTCGAAACGGGGTCATGTTGACCGGGAGGGGTGTGGCGTACCGCAAAACGGAGGAAGCGGAGTTGTGTTGGAGCGCTACGGGCGAAACGGGGGTCCTGTTCATCAGGAGGGGTGTGGTATACCGCAAAACGGGACTCCACGGGCTACTGTTCATCCAGTGTCGACCTCCTCCAGCCTCCACGGGATACTATTCTTCCACCGTCAACCTCCTCCAGCCTCCACCTGCGACTGTTCATCCATGGGCTCCTGTTCATCCAGCCTCCACCACGCACTCCTCCACTGGCTACTATTCAACCAGCCCTCTCCACGGGGTCCTGTTCAACCACCCCTCCACGGGCTACTATTCATCCAGCCCTCCACCGGCTACTGTTCAACCAGCCCTCCACGGGGTCCTATTCATCCACCGACTCGATCGATCGGGGTACTGTTCATCCAGCGGCAATGGCCTCTACTACCACGGGGTCCTGTTCATCCAATCCCCCACCAAGAACTGTTCATCCAAACCCCCTCAACAGCGCTCACTGTTCATCCAGAGGCAGCATCGATCGGCTTCTGTTAGTAGCAGTAGCGAAGGAATCACACTCGGGTTCAGTTAACAGCAAGGGATCGATCGATCGCTCGGGTTCAGTAATGCATAGCCTGCAGTGCAATCTCTCGGGTTCAGTTAGAGCCCAACGCCTCGCTCAGGTTCAGTTAGAGCCCAACGCGTTACATACACGCGCGTACGTACGAGAGAAATGCACATCGTTCGGCCCCCGACCACCCACCGTAACCGGGAACTCCTCGATATTTTCCTCGCCCTCGCTTCTACCACGGTTTTTTCCGTCATCGACAGCCCAGAGAATGTCATGCAACCACGTCTCCGGCCTGCCCAGGACGAAAAGCCCATTTTGTGTCATGATTTTTTGTCATAGAAGTAGGACCCCACCACATCTATGATGATACCGGGTTTTGTCACAATTATCATCATAGAAGTGTCATAAGTATGACCAACTTTTTTTCGTTCAGCCCAAAACGTCATGGATGTGTCTTTTTTTGTAGTGTAATTCCATGTGCAGTAAATTAGAAAGAATTTTCAAACATATTGGTCTCACGACATGGACACATGCATATGTATGCATGGAGTGACATGGCATTTCAATTAAAAAAATAGAAAAATGATCAGAAACACATGAAACCTTGGTAGATGTAATGTCATACCACCTAGATGAGGTGGTAAAGAAATTGGCATGTTTGATGAACTTTTGGACACACACCCCTCACAAACTGGAGCAACTCACTAGAAGGTTCGTGGTTCCGAGAGGGAACAATGCATGTTTCATGACGAACAGGAGATAGCTTCCTCTTACGGCCTTCAAATTTTTTCCTACATTTAACGTGCACTAATACAATTGTCATGTGAAAATTGGGTAAATTTCAGGGGTCATTTGACCTTTTAAAGCCATTTAAGTGATTTTCTAACCATTTAATGACCGTAATTCAAATTTGAACTACATCTACATGCAACGCCTAACCATAACGGTTTGAAAAATCATATTTTTGTGTACTTGTGTGCGAGTTAATTCCATGTGTAGTAAATTAGAAGGAATTTTCAAAAATATTGGTGTCAAGGCATGGGCAGATTCATGGAGTGCATGCCATGGCATTTTAATTCTAAAAAATTAAAAAAAATGATCAGAAAAACATGAAACCTTGCTTGATTTAATGTCATCCACCAAGAATGTGGTAAAAAATTGGCATGTTTGACGAAAGTTTGGACACACATCCCTCACAAACCGGAGCAACTCGCTAGAAGGTTCGTGGTTCCGAGAGGGAACAATGCATGTTTGATGATGAACAAAAGATAGCTTCCTCTTACGGCCTTCAAATTTTTTCTCCGTCTAACATGCACTAGTACAACTGTAATGTGAAATTTTGGAAAATTCTAGGACTCATTTGACCTTTTAAAGACATTTAAGAGATTTTCTAACCATTTAATGACCGTAATTCAAATTTGAACTACATCTACATGCAACGCCTAACCAAAACGGTTTGAAAAATCATATCTGTGTACTTGTGTGCGAGTTAATTCCATGTGCAGTAAATTAGAAGGAATTTTCAAACATATTGGTCTCACGACACAGACACATGCATACGTATGCATGGAGTGACATGGAATTTTAATTCAAAAAAATAAAAATGATTAGAAACACATGAAACCTTGGTTGATGTAATATCATGCCACCAAGATGATGTGGTAAAGAAATTGGCATGTTTGACGAATGTTTGGACACACGCCCCTCACAAACCGAAGCAACTCGCTACAAGGTTCGTGGTTCTGAGAGGGAACAATGCATGTTTGCTGACGAACGGGAGATACCTTCCTCTTATGGCCTTCAAACCTATGTTTAACGTGCAACTGTCATGTGAAAATTTGGTAAATTTCTGGGGTCATTTGACCTTCTAAAGACATTTAAGTGATTTTCTAACCATTTAATGACCATAATTCAAATTTGAACTACATCTACAAGCAACGCCTAACCAAAACGGTTTGAAAAATCATTTTTTGTGTACTTGTGTGCGAATTAGTTCCATGTGTGGTAAATTGTAAGGAAATCTCAAACATATTGGTGTCATGGCATGGGCACATGCATGGAGTACATGCCATGGCATTTTAATTCCAAAAAAATTAAAAATGATCAGAAAAACATGAAAGCTTGCTTGATTTAATGTCATCCACCAAGAATGTGGTAAAGAAATTGGCATGTCTGACAAAAGTTTGGACACACACCCCTCACAAACCGGAGCAACTCGCTAGAAGGTTCGTGGTTCCGAGGGGGAAGAATGCATGTTTGATGACGAATAGGAGATGGCTTCCTCTTACGGCCTTGAAATTTTTCTACGTCTAACGTGCACTACTACAACTAGAATGTGAAATTTTGGAAAATTCTAGGGGTCATTTGACCTTTTAAAGACATTTAAGAGATTTTCTAACCATTTAATGACCGTAATTCAAATTTGAACTACATCTACATGCAACGCCTAACCAAAACGGTTTGAAGAATAATATCTGTGTACTTGTGTGTGAGTTAATTCCATGTGGAGTAAATTAGAAGGAATTTTCAAAAATATTGGTCTCACGACATGGACACATGCATACATATGCATAGAGTGACATGCCATTTTAATTAAAAAAATAGAAAAATGATCAGAAACACATGAAACCTTCGTTGATGTAATATCATGCCACCAAGATGATGTGGTAAAGAAATTGGCATGATTGATGAACGCTTGGACACAGGCCCCTCACAAACCGGAGCAACTCGCTAGAAGGTTCGTGGTTCTGAGAGGGAACAATGCATGTTTGATGACGAACGAGAGATAGCTTCCTCTTACGGCCTTCAAATTTTTTCCCGACATTTAACGTGCAACTGTAATGTGAAAGTTTGGTAAATTTCAGGGGTCATTTGACCTTCTAAAGACATTTAAGTGATTTTCTAACCATTTAATGACCATAATTCAAATTTGAACTACATCTACATGCAACGCCTAACCAAAACGGTTTGAAAAATCATTTTTTTGTGTACTTGTTTGCAAATTAATTCCATGTGCAGTAAATTAAGAGGAAATTTCAAACATATTGGTGTCAAGGCATGGGCACATGCATGGAGTGCATGCCATGGCATTTTAATTCCAAAAAATTAAAAAATGATCAGAAAAAGATGAAACCTTGCTTGATTTAATGTCATCCACCAAGAATGTGGTAAAAAATTGGCATGTTTGACAAAGTTTGGACACACACCCCTCACAAACCGGAGCAACTTGCTAGAAGGTTCGTGGTTCCGAGAGGGAACAATGCATGTTTGATGATGAACAGGAGATAGCTTCCTCTTACGACCTTGAAATTTTTTCTACGTCTAACGTGCACTACTACAACTGTAATGTGAAATTTTGGAAAATTCTAGGGGTCATTTGACCTTTTAAAGATATTTAAGAGATTTTCTAACCATTTAATGACTGTAAGTCAAATTTGAACTACATCTACATGCAACGCCTAACCGAAACGGTTTGAAAAATCATATATGTGTACTTGTGTGTGAGTTAATTCCATGTGCAGTAAATTAGAAGGAATTTTCAAACATATTGGTCTCACGACATGGACACATGCATACGTATGCATGGATTGACATGGCATTTTAATTCAAAAAAATAGAAAAATGATCACAAACACAGGAAACCTTGGTTGATGCAATATCATGCCACCAAGATGATGTGGTAAAGAAATTGGCATGTTTGACGAACGTTTTGACACACACCCCTCACAAACCGGAGCAACTCGCTAGAAGGTTCGTGTTTCCGAGAGGGAACAATGCATGTTTGCTGACGGATGGGAGATAGCTTCCTCTTACGGCCTTCAAATTTTTTTCCTATGTTTAACGTGCACTAATACAATTGTCATGTGAAAAATTCTAATTTTTCAGCGATCATTTGACCTTTTAAAGAAATTTAAGTGATTTTCTAACCATTTAATGACCGTAATTCAAATTTGAACTACATCTACATGCAATACCTAACCAAAGCAGTTTGAAAAATCATATTTTGTATACTTGTGTGCGAGTTAAAAAATCATCAAATGATGTAAATATCTGGTGTTCAAAAAAGAAAATGTAAAGATCTGGCAAGACAACCGGCCCCCACACAATTAGCACTCTATCTCGCGGCTCGATGTTTGGTAGGTGATTGGTAGGGATCATTAATCAGACACTGTTCTGTATTGGAAACCGTCAGCTATTATGTTCACACACGGATTGGCTGCGGGAATTGTGTATAATTAACACTACAGTACTCGTAAATTCAGGCGACCGGCGTGTGTACTATCCCCGTTGATCTAGATTCCGGCCGCCAATAAATACTATCTTGCTCACGCCGTCCCGCCGGCATTCTCATCTACATCCTCCCCTCGCTCGCCCCTCTCTCTCTCTCTCTCTCAAATCTCTGCCATGGCGCTGCCGGTCTACCCACACGCTAATGAGGAGTCGCCGCCCTCCAAGAACGCTCACTCGATTAGCAGCGACGAGGACCCCTACATGCCGCCTGACGAGGTTGTGCCAGACCCCCCAACTTTGGATTGGTTTTGGGGCCAGTACAATCTTTGTATGTGGAATTCACTATCGCCGGCTAAGAAAGCCAGGCAAGTGGCATTCAAGAAGGAGATGGCGGAGGAGGAAGCCTGGTACCAGGCAGCCTGTGAAGCCCATGATGCCGCCTAGAAAAAGGAGGCGGTGGAGCTTTGGGGGCGGGCTCGTCATCGTGCCGAGGAGGTGTGCGAAGACGGGTACTTCACGAGGAAGGTCATAGGCGCTGGGCTCCTCGTCCCTGCGTGGGGGTGGGCTGATAAGCTCCAGCGTGCCACCGATGAGGAGCTCCGGTGGGCGCCCAACGAAATGGCAAGATCGGCCGCGCGCGTTCGCCAGCAAGAGGCAGATCGGTACGTCAAGCGCTGCGAGGTAGAGGAGTCGGAGTACTGCCTCCGCACTCATAAGACACCGCGCACGAGGGAGCTGCTAGTGAGGGGCTGCCAAAATACTGTCCCCATGAGGGATTATTAGTTTTAGTATTTATCGTTTTCAATTTTATGCATTGTACCTAGTAGTTAAGTATCGTCACGTATATGTGATGATATTATATATATATATATTGTGATGATGTAATGAACAATTAATATATATATATATATATATATATATATTATGAATTCCATTTTCTATCTATTTTTGTATACAAATTTGAATCTAGATATTATCATCCACATATACATAATGGAAAGCATATATACACACACAGAAACAGAACATATAAGAATGGAAAACAGAGTACACACATTGAAACAGAGCAATAAACAGAGCAATACTATGATTGCTGTGAATACATAGCTATCCACGTGGAAACGACTTTTCAAAATAAAACACGTCCATGAGACCATGACCAGCAGACCTAGCCTAGGGTAGCTCTTGGCTCTGCCTGAACTCGTGCAGGTGTTCGTCCAAGCGGTCGACATACTCGCGGTACATTTGGAGCGCGATCTCGAGCTCCAAGTTGGCTATTACATCGGAGATCACCAGCTCGAGGATGCGACGGCCATGTTCCTCTACTGCGCCCAGGTGGACACCTGGGCCAAGAAGGTGGTCGAGACTACGGACCAACGCGTTGGTATCCAGCGGGCCGCGGACAAGGTGAACACCGGTACCCATGCAAACGGCGCGGCGGGCGTCCGGTGCAAGTACGACCCGCCCGACCTATGGTGCAAGTACGACGCTGAGGGCCTCTGCCCACTCTTGGCAAGGAATGGGGATACCGACGGGACGTGTACCCAGCTGCGACGCCGTGTCGACAGCAGGAAAGCGCCGCTTGATCTGCTTTGCTTTGCGACGCGCCGTGCCTCTCGCTCTGCGGCGCTCCAACGGTCTCACCGTGCGGCGAGCCGCAGCCTATCGGTGCTAACATGCCTATCTTGATCCGCGGCGCTCAAGCACCATAAGCCAAAGGTCTGCTCAACCCTGGCGATGACGCGTGATACGTCTCCAACGTATCTATAATTTTTTATTGCTCCATGCTATATTATCTACTGTTTTGGGCAATATTGGGCTTTATTATCCACTTTTATATTACTTTTGGGACTAACCTATTAACCGGAGGCCCAGCCCAGATTTGATGTTTTATGCCTATTTCAGTGTTTTGAAGAAAAGGAATATCAGACGGAGTCAAAACGGAACGAAATCAGCTGGAGAAGTTATTTTTGGAAGGAAACACACCTGATGGACTTGGACCCCACGTAAGAAGATACGGGAGCTGCCCACGAGGGTGGGGGGGGGTGCGCCCACCCCCTAGGGCGCGCCCCCTGTCTCGTGGGGCCCTCGTGGCTCCCCTGATGTACCTCCTGCACCCATATATATCTACGTGACCTAAAACTTCCATAACGCAACATAGATCGGGAGTTCCACCGCCAGAAGCCTCCGTAGCCACCAAAAGTCAATCGGGACCCTGTTCCGGCACCCTGCCAGAGGGGGGAACCCTCACCGGTGGCCATCTTCATCATCCCGGTGCTCTCCATGACGATGAGGGAGTAGTTCTCCCTCGGGGCTGAGGGTATGTACCAGTAGCTATGTGTTTGATCTCTCTCTCTCTCTCGTGTTCTTGATTTGGCACGATCTTGATGTATCGCAAGCTTTGCTATTATAGTTGGATCTTATGTTTCTCCTCCCCCTCTTCTCTCTTGTAATGAATTGAGTTTCCTCTTTGAAGTAATCTATCGGATTGAGTCTTTAAAGATTTGAGAACACTTGATGTATGTCTTGCCGTGGATATCTGTGGTGACAATGGGATACCACGTGCCACTTGATGTATGTTTTGGTGATCAACTTGCGGGTTTTGTGACATTGGGAACCTATGCATAGGGGTTGGCACACATTTTCGTCGTGATTCTCCGATAGATCTTTGGGGCACTCTTTGAGGTCCTTTGTGTTCGTTGAATAGATGAATTTGAGATTGTGTGACGCATATCGTATAATCATACCCACGGATACATGAGGTGACATTGGAGTATCTAGGTGACATTAGGGTTTTGGTTGATTTGTGTCTTAAGGTGTTATTCTAGTACGAACTCTAGGGCTGTTTGTGATACTTATAGGAATAGCCCAACGGATTGATTGGAAAGAATAACTTTGAGGTGGTTTCGTACCCTACCATAATCTCTTTGTTTGTTCTCCGCTATTAGTGACTTTGGACTGACTCTTTGTTGCATGTTGATGGATAGTTATGTGATCCAATTATGTTAGTATTGTTGAGGGAACTTACACTAGCGAAAGTATGAACCCTAGGCCTTATTTCCACGCATTGCAATATCATTTACGCTCACTTTTATCATTCGTTAACTTGCTGTTTTTATAATTTCAGATTACAAATACCTTTATCTACTATCCATATACCACTTGTTTCACCATCTCTTCGCCGAACTAGTGCACCTATACAATTTACCATTGTATTGGGTGTTTTGGGGACACAAGAGACTCTTTGTTATTTGGTTGCAGGGTTGCTTGAGAGAGACCATCTTCATCCTACGCCTCCTACGGATTGATAAACCTTAGGTCATCCACTTGAGGGAAATTTGCTACTGTCCTACAAACCTCTGCACTTGGAGGCCCAACAACGTCTACAAGAAGAAGGTTGTGTAGTAGACATCAAGCTCTTTTCTGGCGCCGTTGCCAGGGAGGTGAGTGCTTGAAGGTATATCTTAAGATCTTGCAATCGAGTCTTTTAGTTTCTTGTTTTACCACTAGTTTAGTTTATAAAAGAAAACTAGAAAAAATGGAATTGAGTTTGTCTCATACTCTTCACCTTTTTAATATCTTTCGTGAGTATGATGGAAAGGATAATTGTGCTCAAGTGCTAGAAGAAGAAATCTATAAAATGTTTGGCACTAAATACTTGAATGATGAGCATGATTGCAATGTTGTTAGTATGAATTCCTTGAATATCTATGATGCTAATGATATGCAAAGCCACAAGCTTGGGGAAGCTATGTTTGATGAAGATGATATTTTTTGTCCCCAAGCTTTGATGAGCAAATTTATTATGATGAAAGCATGCCTCCTATCTATGATGATTATTTTGATGACACGTTTGCTTTAAAGAATAATGATAACCATGAAACTTGTCATCTTGGTCTTAATTTTCAATCACATATAGTTATTTTGTTGAGTTTGCTCCCACTACTATTCATGAGAAGAATTTTGCTTATGTGGAGAGTAGTAAATTTTGCATGCTTGTAGATCATGAAAAGAATGCTTTAGGTGCTGGTTATATTGTTGGATTCATTCATGATGCTACTGAAAATTATTATGGGGGAGGAATATATGCTTGTAGGAATTGCAATAATATCAAGCTTCCTCTCTATGTGCTTAAAGTTTTGAAGTTATGCTTGTTTTACCTTCCTATGCAAGTTGATTCTTGTTCCCATAAGTTGTTTGCTCACAAAATCCCTATGCATAGGAAGTGGGTTAGACTTAAATGTGCTAGTCATATTCTTTATGATGCTCTCTTTATGTTCAATTCTTATCTTTTATGTGAGCATGATTGAAATCATCATGCCTAGCAAGGGGCGTTAAACGATAGCGCTTGTTGGGAGGCAACCCAATTTTATTTTAGCTCCTTTATTTTTTTCCTGTTTAGTAACAAATAATTCATCTAGCCTCTGTTTAGATGTGGTTTTATGCTTTTAATTAGTGTTTGTGCCAGGTAGAACCTTTGGGAAGACTTGGGGAAAGTCTTGTTGATCATGCTGTAAAAAAACAGAAACTTTAGCACTCACGAGAACTGCTGCCATTTTTATTTGGAGAGTGATATTTAGTTAAATATTTTTTCAGGTGATTAATAGATAAATTCCTCAGGTCTAGAAATTTATTTGAGAATTTTATGAGTTCCATAAGTATACGTTTGATCCAGATTACTACAGACTGTTCTGTTTTTGACAGATTCTGTTTTTCATGTGTTGTTTACTTATTTTGATGAATCTATGGCTAGTAAAATAGTTTATAAACCATATATAAGTTGGAATACAGTAGGTTTAACACCAATATAAATAAAGAATGAGTTCACTACAGTACCTTGAAGTGGTGATTTATTTTCTTATACTAACGGAGCTTACAAGTTTTCTGTTAAGTTTTGTGTTGTGAAGTTTTCAAGTTTTGGGTAAGGATTCGATGGATTATGGAATAAGGAGTGGAAAGAGCCTAAGCTTGGGGATGCCCAAGGCACCCCAAGGTAATATTCAAGGATAGCCAAGAGCCTAAGCTTGGGGATGCCCCGGAAGGCATCCCCTCTTTCGTTTTCGTTCATCGGTAACTTTATTTGGAGCTATATTTTTATTCGCCGCATGATATGTGTTTTGCTTGGAGCATAAATTTATTTTGTTAGGATTTGCTTGCTGTTATTTATAATAATGTTTGCATCTTTTATTTCAATAAAAGTGGCATTGATAGCCTTTACTATGCCTATGTTACAAGTATACATGTTGCTGTTTGAAAACAGAAAGTTCACCGCTGTTGCAATAATTCCCTAGAAAAGTAAGAATGTGATAAAGTGTTGAAACCATTTGCATATTAAGATCTGATAAATTTACTACAGTGGGAATTTTCTTTCATAATTTTTGGAGTTAGGGAAGTATGGATGTTGCAGCATTCTTTACAGACTATCCTGTTTAGGCAGATTGCTGTTATGTTTGCATTGTTTGCATATGTTTGCTTCTTTAATGATTCTATTTGAGGATAGGACTATTAAATATGCAGAGACATTTAGTATTCAATGTTGAATAGTAATTTTAGTGGTTTGCTACAGTAGAGTATGATAAGGCTTTTCCAATGGTTTATACTAACTTATCTCACGAGTCCTTGTTGAGTTTTGTGTGGATGAAGCTTTTGAGATTTAGGGAGACCGTGATATGAGAGGAATTAAGGAGACACAAAAGCTAAAGCTTGGGGATGACCAAGGCACCCCAAGATAATATTTCAAGAAGTCTCAAGCATCTAAGCTTGGGGATGCCCCAGTTGGCATCCCACCTTTCTTCTTCAACAATTATCGGTTAGTATCGGTTGATCCTAAGTTTTTGCTTCTTCACATGATGTTTGCCATTCTTAGAATGTCATTTTATTTTGCTTTGCTTGTTGTTTGAATAAAATACCAAGATCTGAAATTGTTAAATGTTAGAGAGTCTTCACATAGTTGCACAATTATTCGACTACTCATTGATCTTCACTTATATCTTTCGGAGTAGTTTGTCATTTGCTCTAGTGCTTCACTTATATCTTTTAGAGCATGGTCGTAGTTTTATTTTGAAGAAATAGATGAACTCTCATGCTTCATTTATATTATTTTGAGAGTCTTAAATAGCATGGTAATTTGCTTAAAATCCTAATATGCTAGGTATTCAATAATAATAAAATTCTCTTAAGAGTGTGTTGAATACTATGAGAAGTTTGATACTTGATGATTGTTTTGAGATTTGGAGATGGTGATATTAGAGTCATGCTAGTTGAGTTGTTGTGAATTTGAGAGATACTTGTGTTGAAGTTTGTGATTCCCGTAGCATGCACGTATGGTGAACCGTTATGTAACGAAGTCGGAGCATGAGGTGTTTATTGATTGTCCTCCTTATGAGTTGCGGTCGGGGACGAGCAATGGTCTTTTCCTACCAATCTATCCCCCTAGGAGCATGCGCGTAATACTTTGCTTTGATAACTTCTAGATTTTTGCAATAAGTGTATGAGTTCTTTATGACTAAGGTTGAGTCCATGGATTATACGCACTCTCACCCTTCCACCATTGCTAGCCTCTCTAGTACCGCGCAACTTTCGTCGGTACCATAAACCCACCATATACCTTCCTCAAAACAGCCACCATACCTACCTATTATGGCATTTCCATAGCCATTCCGAGATATATTGCCATGCAACGTTCCACCGTTCCATTATTATGACACGCTTCATCATTGTCATATTGCTAGCATGATCATGTAGTTGACATTGTATTTGTGGCAAATCCACCGTTCATAATTCTTTCATACTTGTCACTCTTTCATTGCATATCCCAGTACACCGCCGGAGGCATCCATATAGAGTCATACTTTGTTCTAGTATTGAGTTGTATCATCGAGTTGAAAATAAATAGAAGTGTGATGATCATCATTCAATAGAGCATTGTCCCAAAAAAGGCGAAAAAAGGAAGGCAAAAAAAAGAAAGGCCAAAAAAAGAAGAAGAGAAAGGCCAAATAAAAAAATAATAAAAAAGGGACAATGCTACTATCCTTTTACCACCCTTGTGCTTCAAAGTAGCACCATGATCTTCATGATAGAGAGTCTCCTATGTTGTCACTTCCATATACTAGTGGGAATTTTTCATTATAGAACTTGGCTTGTATATTCCAATGATGGGCTTCCTCAAAATGCCCTAGGCCTTCATGAGCAAGCAAGTTGGATGCACACCCACTAGTTTCTTTTGTTGAGCTTTCATACACTTATAGCTCTAGTGCATCCGTTGCATGGCAATCCCTACTCACTCACATTGATATCTATTGATGGGCATCTCCATAGCCCGTTGATACGCCTAGTTGATGTGAGACTATCTTCTCCTTTTTGTCTTCTCCACAACCACCATTCTATTCCACCTATAGTGCTATGTCCATGGCTCACGCTCATGTATTGCATGAAGATTGAAAACGTTTGAGAACATCAAAAGTATGAAACAATTGCTTGGCTTATCATCTGGGTTGTGCATGATTTAAATATTTTGTGTGGTGAAGATGGAGCATAGCCAGACTATATGATTTTGTAGGGATAACTTTCTTTGGCCATGTTATTTTGACAAGACATGATTGCTTAGTTAGTATGCTTGAAGTATTATTATTTTTATGTCAATATGAACTTTTGTCTTGAATCTTATGGATCTGAATATTCATGACACAATTAAGAAGAATTACATTGAAATTATGCCAACTAGCATTCCACATCAAAAAAAATTCTTTTTATCATTTACCTACTCGAGGACGAGCAGGAATTAAGCTTGGGGATGCTTGATACGTCTCCAACGTATCTACGCGCATCACATTGTCGTCCATCACGTGGTCAGGTACCGTCTCGGCCTCGATGGGCCGTCGCGCCTGCTCGTTTTCCTCGTCGACAAGGTTGATGGCTGAGGCGGCGCTTTGGTGGGTTGGCATGCTTGGAAAAGGTGGATGTGCTACAGGCTACGCTTGTCGCCTCCCTGCGTCGTGGGCCCCCTATGCGCAATATAGCAGGGTGGCGGGAAACAGGTGAGGAAATGGCAGGAAGCGGTGGCGTGTTCATAAAACGCCACCAATTAACAGAAACTTAGCATCGAGCTACCACAAGAAGTAGATGATGATTAGATGAACACAGACCACACTAGGGAACCCGTCGGTGATGAATTCATCAATCCTAAACGGTTGAAAACTAGCAAGTGTTTTCCCACAACACACATGGCCTATTCCATCACAAATAGGTCAGATGGATCAACTATATTCCACGTATCGCACATTGTCAAAAAGTAATGCGGTAGACCTTCTTTAACATGTGTTAATAAATAAATAAATAAATAAATAAATAACAAGGACCTCGTGGTTAAATTAGCTGAGGGAATGTGGAATTTTGGTCATTTGACCGAAATGACCCATCCCATCACCTAATTTAACATCAATACAACTTCCAATCCACTCACCCATCCGATGGCTGCTCCAGCCTGAGACACACTTAACTTGATAGTTTTCTTACATGAGCTACTGGTGGAACATCGAGTCCTTGCTGATAGGAATGCCTCTTCACATCCTTATGGCGTATCCGGATGACCGCCCATCCCACAATGGCCAATAGATGTTGTGTAGACAGAGCATATCACATACGTCTTATTAGAAGCAATCATCTGCGTTATTATCGGTCTTCACACACATTTCTGATTATAGACCTGTTTGCCGCGTATCACACACATCTTGTTATATTGAACCATTTCTGTTCTCTTGCCTAATCACAAACAGTTCATCCGAGTGAACCGTATGCTGTACATCACACACACCTTGATCGGGTCGACCATTTCTTTTGTGTTGCCTAATCACACACAGTTCATCCTAGTGAATCGTATGTTGTATATCGCACACGCCTTCATATGGCTGCCTGTTTCTTTTGTTCCTCCTCATCGCAAATAGTTAATTGAACTGAACCGTATGCCCTTCATCGCACACACAACTAAAACCTGAACCGTGTTTGATGCATCTGTCATCACAAACATTTTATACATTTCTGATGGTTTTCATACAACACCGTTTGCGGTTACTACATCGCACATAGTTTCTCGAAGGGTCTCTGATCGTAGTGTTGCGTTAGCAGCATCCTGCAGTAGTGGTGAAAGGATCTTCAAATGATATAATTTTCAAATTATATAAAACCTTATCAATAGTCAAAGGCATCCTCGAAGAATACATTAGGCCCTACTCCCTCCGTCTAGGTGTATAAGTCACCTTACGAAGACCAAATAATCTCAAAATACTTAGGCGCGGTGCATTAACTCCCACCTCATTTCTTGTTTCTTGACATATCCACCAATAAGAGATGTGGGGCATGCATGTTTTCAATGACTTAGACTACCAAACACGACATGCAATGGTTAGTTCATTGCATGCAATGGTATTAATTAGCAAATAAATATTAATTTCTCTCGTTTTCACCTCTTCCTTGGTCACGGTGCACAATACGGAGGGAGTATATAAAATCTTACCAATAGTCAAAACCAAGTGATACTACTACAACAAACAAGTTCAAAACGAGAAACTGGACCCACTCACGGCAAGGTACGCCTGTCTTGTTTGGTCCATTGGTCAAAGCGCTTCCTCTTCTTGGCATAACAATAGAGTACATTATTTTTTAGAATGCTCTTGGCATGTCGCTAACATGTGATGTGTTAACCGACCTCAATAGACAACAAAAACGCCAGCCCGCCGCACTTTGAGAGAGACAAGGAGTGAGAAGCGATACGGGCTGGTGGATTACCAGAGCTAGGTGTCGCATGGAGGCCAAGAAATATGGTGATAGCATGGGTTGGCCACGTACAGTATGATGTATCTATACTAGGCTGCCGTGTTTCATACTCTTCTGGTCTATTGTGGAGATGATTGGTTGATTTTATATCACTAAATAATATAAAATATTATGAGTGCAGACGCTCCACCACGAGGTTCCTTGCTCCTTCTTGATCGTCAGGAATCTATGTTCTTCCACTCTTTTTTTTGAGAGCTTTGTTCATCCTTTTGCCAACACGCGGGACATCTTGCATCAAGTTGCACGTGTTATGTAAGAAAATGGAGATAAGCAGTGCATAAGTGAGTCATGCACTATGATGGCACCTAGTACTATGTAATATTTTTTTCCTCCTTGATGGCACGTGAATAGTGCACGTACTCAATGACGGAGCATGGGATGGTAGCCATGGACATGGTCGGCCCTTTTTGGAGAGAGTACTAAATACGTACTACCTCTGTCCTGGTTTATAGGTCCCTTTTATAGTTTGTGCCAAATTTTGACCAAAGATTTAACTAACAAAATGTTAATGCATGTCAACCAAAAAATATATTGTTGGAATCGTATTTGAACATAGTTTTCAATGTAATAATTTTTTGTGACATGCATGAATATTTTGTTAGTTCAATCTATGGTCAAAAATTGGCACGAAATACAATGGGGACCAATAAACCAGGACGAAGGTAGTATTAATTTGATGTGTCCCGTCAACTCGCAGAATGACGAGAAGTACACACTGAATGACGGAGCACGAGATGGTAGCCATGGACATGGTCAACCCTTTTTGGAGGCTACTTTTGATGTGTCCGATCTACTCGCAAATGAGGAGAAGCTTTTCTTACTAGTAGTACACTATCGACTGTACTACCATCATCATTGTTCGACTTTCGAAAGAGGCGAAGAGCCAAGCGCACGGTCACCTACTTACAGTATAATCGACTGTGTTTGCACTAATTTTTTAATGTAGTACCTGAGTGTATTGCTCCAGTGGTCATCACACGTGAGCCAATCGATTCGCACCCTTCCACGCTCCATTTTGTCTCGCGTTCCTTCCTCCGTCCAACAGGCCGACAAGTGGGCCCAATCCTCATGTATGCCAACGTGGTAGTTAATTATTTTGCAAGAGTCAGCTATCATACCCTTTCGATGCAACGTTAATGTACCCACTAGAAACAAGTTATACTTTTTCGGTTCAACCACCTCCCTAGGTGTTTGGAGAAGAATTGGCCTACGCCGCCTGCCCACCTATAGAACCGCCTGACACTTAATGTTTATTTTGCTAATTAATAGCATTGCATGCAATGAACTAACCACTACATGTCGTGTTTGCTAGTCTCAAGTCATTAAAAGCATGCACACCCACATCTCTTATTGGTTGATATGTCAAGAAACAAGAAATGAGTTAGAAGTTAATGCACCGCGCCTAAGTATTTTGGGATTCTTTGGTTTTCATAAGATGACACCTAGACAGAGGGAGTATTGTACTTGAAGGCTGCAAGGTTGGCTATAGATGACGTGGCAGTGTCATGTAGCCATCAGCTTGTTATACTATTAACCGTGCTCTTATAATACTCCTCTATTTAGGAATGGAGGGAGTACTTGGCATGCATGATACTACCTATAATACTCCCATTACAACCGGCCTGGTAGAATTAAAATACCTAATCTAAATGGTCGTCGCCCGATCTCTTTGTCCTCCTCCAGCATCCGGTAGAACAAGAATTGAGCAAGACACTGGCTGTACTCGCCTGCGTCGCCTCGGCGGTGGCCTTCATGGGATACAATCGGCGGCGGCCTCCCGTGTTCTACTTTTCCTCGATGATGGCGGCGGGCGGGGACGTGCTGCTTGTCACCTCGTCCACATCCGCGTAGCTGCATCACCTTGTCGACATCCGCGGCAGCTTCTTTCTCTGTCTGCTTGTCACGGTTACACGCGTGTCGATGACGGATGGCGTAGTGGCAGATACTGGAGGCACTGTACGACGCGGCTGTGTCGAGGGTAGCGACGATGCCCGTGCCTCCATGCTGCCTGACAAGCCGGTGTGGAGCAAGTCGGCACTCTTCCTCGAGCTGTATTGGAGAGGCCAGCTGGGGAACCACGCGCTGGCTTAGTGCGGCAAGTGCCTCCGACGGGCTAGGTGAGGTAGGTGAAGAAGCGAGCTGTCGGGCTTGGCGGGCCACCCAGAGGGCTTTTATCTCGGAGAACTGCTCTTCCTGCTCGTCGAATGCCGCCTAAAGAGTGGACAAAATGGTGGAAGGAGGAGCTTGGCCGGCGTCCTGCTCCTGATCGGACGTGTGTGGCCGGAGTTGGTTTCTCGCATTCTATGTGGGTTTCTATATCTATACTATCTTCTTCTTCTTCTATTCTTCTATTCTATATATAGTGTACCAATTTTAAGTAGGACTAAGAACATCAATCATAACTCCGTACGTTCACCGTGATGCAAGAGGTGCGAGCCGAGGAACACTGTTGGAGACACCCCCCATAATTTTCCTCGTCATCATCTGAGTCTTAGAAGATCTCACCCACATCATCATTAGGCATGCAGCCACCTTCATAGACAATGTGTGCAGAAGGAGTAGAGGTGACTGGGGACGCACCATGTCGTGGGCACTCCGTATGTGCTTGTGTGCGTGCAACGTGCGTGCTTTTCCATCGGTCCTAGCTCTAAGGCCGAGGTTGCGGTCGTCTTTGTCTCCGGCTAGTCATTGAGCAACGACGGCAAAGAGGTTGTAGCGACCAGACCTCGAATGGTCTGATCTCTGTGCTCAGGTGTCATCCCTGGATCAGTAATGCTAACACCACACAGTACTTGGAGGATTTATAACAGAGTAGCAATCACACACTTATTACATCGAGTGTCTCAATAGAGAACTTATTACAATAAATATAGCTTAAGGCCATCTAATAACGATAACAGCAGAAAGCTTGGAAGATAAGTGAGTCCATCAACTCCAACGGCATCACTGAGTATAGAACCATGACCTACAAACTCCTTAATCGTCGTCTGAAAAGTCTGCAACATTAACGTTGCAGCCCGAAACGGGTCAGCACATGGAATATGCTGGCAGAGTAACACATAGAGAGTAATGGAATGAAACAGCTATTCTATATGCATATTTGGCTGGTGGAAAGCTCTATGGTTATAGTTTTGCGTAAAGCCAATTTTCCCTACTGCAAAGGAATAAATTTTAATTAACTATCATGGTAGTTGTTAAACATTGAGAATGGTTGACAGCATTCTCAATCCCAATTAAGCATCATCATTAAACAAAACCCAACAAAATTAATTTAGAGTAACATGTTGAGATTCACATGATAATCCAAGTACTAGATATCAAGTTGTCCATAACCGGGGACACGGCTAACCATGATTAGTTTATACACTTTGCAGAGGTTTGCGCACTTTTCCCCACAAGACTCGATCGCCTCCGTTTGGTTTCTCGCACTACACGGTGTTTGAGAAGACGGATGACTGAGACATAGTCTTTCAGAAGCGCTAGCACCTTACGATGGATAGACCGTTACACCTACTTTCCCCTACATCTGCTAGTCTACCCTGTAAGAGTTCGCATGACTTAATCAACTATGCTAGAGCCCATAATAGCTTGTGGCTGCACACGGAAGTTTCTAGTATGAAAAATCTCATGATCCCTTTGGGCCTGGGTGGCGGTCCATAAAGAAAAATAGGCAATCCTGGAATACCCAGGTACCTCAATCCACCCAGATGTGTGTTTAAGTTGCCACCTTGGATAAACCATTAATTAACAAACTCACATCTGTCATGGATATCACTCACCCAATTCCACGTCTACTAGCATAGCATGGCAATAGTAAGCAAACGTAGAAGTAACTCCCAAAGGTTTGATAATATAACAGGTAATAGGTACTACCTCAACTACTTCCCATCCCACAATTTAATTAGATCCTAATCATGCAATGTTTGAGGATTGATCTAATGCAATAAAACTGGGTAGTAGAAGGTATGATCAAAGTGTAACTTTCCTTGCTGATGATCCGCGAAACCTAGAGATTCGAAGTAACAGGCGGCGCACTCCGGGTATTCTATGGCAGAAAAACAAACAGGCATACAATAAGTATTCATCTAATGCAGAAGTAAAACTCAAATAAGAGATCTAACCAGAAGGTTTAACTTAAGAACTCCGGTTTGCAAAAAGAATCAAATCAAACGAAGCAACGAAAGGCAAACGACAAAAGAAACAAGCTTCGTTTACTATTCTAGATCTTGGGCAATTTTTATAGTGGCAAAAACTTGTTTAAGTTGGTTAAACGGATAGAGGGTTTCGAGACGAAACTCCACGCGCTTGAATCGCCTGAATTCTATAAACGAGCGAAAAGTTATACTAAAACGAAAATCGGATCAGGAATCACGTCAGAAAAATCGCGGATTAAAATCCGAGAAAAAAGAAAAACAACGAATGTTCGCTAGAACGAACGAACGGACGAACACTCGCTATTTAAATAAATCGGAAGAAAAAAAACGATCTATTAAAAAAACGGAAATAAAAAAACCAACGAAAACCGACGGGTTTTTTTTTCTACAAAAAATACGGCGCGCGGATCGAGGCAACCTCGGGTGGCGGGTCGGCGGCGGCGGGGGGCGACGCGCGGCGCGCGGATCGAGGCGCGGCTAGGGTTAGGGTTGGCGGCGGCGGCGGGCTTGGGCTGGCGGCGGCTCTGGTGGGCTGGGGCGGCTCGGGCGGTGGCTATTTAAAGGCTACCCCCGGGCGGAGTCCCGCTCGGGTACGGCCCGGAGTCGGTTCGCGTTTTTGTTAAATAATTACCCACAGAAAAACAAATAAAAGAAATACTAAACGGACTCCAAAAATCCCGAAATAAGTTTTCCCGGGCTTCTAAAATCAAGCTGCACAAGGTGAACATTTATTTGGGGCCTAAATGCAATTTTGAAAAACGCACATTTTTCCTAAATTCAAATAAAATACCGAAAAACTCCGACATAAAATGTTATTTGATTTTATTATTAAATCGTCAATATTTCTTTATTTTGGGAAAGTCATTTTATTCCCTCTCTCATATTTTTGAAATAGAAATAATTGATGATAAAATAATTAAAATCAAATGATCCTATTCTCAAAATTCGAGAAAACTCAAATATGAAAATAATGAAATCCCCAACTCTCTCCGTGGGTCCTTGAGTTGCGTGGAATTTATAGGATCAAAACCAAAAGCAAATAAATTATGATATGCAATGATGGTCTAATGTATAACATTCCAAATTGAAAATTTGGGATGTTACAAACCTACCCCCCTTAAGATGAATCTCGCCCTCGAGATTCGGGTTGGCTAGAAAATATGTGAGGGTGGTCCTTGAGCAAATCTTCCTCTCGCTCCCAGGTGGCTTCATCCTCCATGTGGTGGCTCCACTGAACCTTACAAAACTTGATAACCTTGCTGCGGGTGACTCGACTGGCATACTCTAGAATCTTAACTGGTTTCTCCTCATAGGTCAAATCACTGTCCAACCGAATTGCTTCCAGTGGTACCGTATCTCTCAGCGGTATGTCAGCCATCTCCGCGTGGCACTTCTTTAACTGAGAAACGTGGAACACATCATGAACTCCTAGCAATCCTTCAGGCAATTCCAACATGTAGGCCACTTCTCCCATACGTTCCAATACTCGGTATGGTCCTACGAATCGTGGCGCTAACTTTTCTTTAACACCAAAGCGCTTTGTTCCCCGAAGTGGGGATACTCGAAGATAAACTCTGTCTCCAACTTCGTAAACTGTCTCCTTGCGTTTAGAATCTGCATAACTTTTCTGCTGGGATTGAGCTACCTTGAGCCTATCGCGAATCAATTTCACCTTCTGTTCAAACTCCTTAATCAAATCAGGTCCAAACAACTGGCGGTCTCCAACTTCATCCCACAACAATGGTGTCATGCACCTTCTTCCGTACAACGCTTCGAAAGGGGCCATCATTAAACTGGATTGATAGCTGCTGTTGTAAGAGAACTCGCCATACGGAAAATTCTCGTCCCAACTAGATCCATAATCTAGTGCACAAGATCTCGGCATGTCCTCCAAAATCTGATTGACTCTCTCGGTCTGTCCATCTGTCTGTGGATGAAAAGCTGTGCTGAACTATAGCCTGGTACCCAAAGTTTCGTGCAACTGATTCCATAACTTTGAGGTAAACTGGGTTCCTCTATCTGATACTATACTCCTCGAAACTCCATGTAGGCATACAATCCTGGTCATGTATATCTTTGCCAACTTAGCACTGGTGTAAGTGGTCTTTACTGGGATGAAATGAGCTACTTTCGTTAACCGATCGACTACAACCCAAATCGAGTCATAGCCTGAACGAGTCCTGGGTAATCCCGTGATAAAGTCCATGCCTAACTTATCCCACTTCCATTTGGGTATCGGCAATGGTTGTAGCAATCCTGCTGGCTTCTGATGCTCTGCCTTTACTCTCTGACATACATCACAAACTGCTACATACTCCGCAATATCTTTCTTCATTCCGGTCCACCAGAAAATATCCTTCAAATCCAAATACATCTTGGTATTTCCTGGGTGAATCGAATATGGTGAATCGTGTGCCTCTTGCAGAATCAACTTCCTGATCTCCGGGTCATTGGGCACATAAACACGGTCTTCAAACCATAGGGTGTCGTGCTCATCCTCACGAAATCCTTTAGCCTTTCCTTCGCTCATTTTCTCCTTTATAGAGGCAATCTCCTTGTCAGTCTTCTGAGCTTCTCTGATTCTATCCATCAAAGTTGACTGAATCTCCAATGCTGCTACATAGCCTCTCGGAACTATTTCCAAACATAGCTCACGAAGATCCTCGGCTAACTCCTTTGGTATTTCTCCCATCTTTAGTGTATTGACATGGCTCTTACGGCTCAATGCGTCAGCTACTACATTAGCCTTTCCGAGATGGTAATGCAATCTCATATCATAATCCTTGATGAGCTCCAACCATCTCCTTTGTCTAAGGTTTAACTCCTTCTGTGTGAAAATGTATTTCAAACTCTTGTGATCCATGTACACCTCACAATGATTTCCAATGACGAAATGTCTCCATGTTTTCAATGCATGCACTACGGCTGCTAACTCCAAATCATGCGTAGCATAATTCAACTCATGGGCTTAAGTTGTCTTGAGGCATATGAAACAACTCTCCCTTCCTGCATAAGCACTGCTCCAAGTCCTCGATGTGAAGCGTCGCAATACACCTCATAGTCCTTGGTCTGGTCTGGCAAAATCAACACTGGTGAAGTAACCAAGCATTTCTTCAACTCCTGGAAACTAGCCTCACGTTCCTCAGTCCATTTGAACTTGGTATCCTTCTTTAATAACTCCGTCATAGGCTTCGCAATCTTTGAGAAATTCTCAATAAATCTCTGGTAGTATCCTGCGAGTCCAAGAAAACTTCGGATCTCTCCAACTGTTGTTGGCGCTTCCCAATTTGTCACAGTGTCAACTTTAGTGGGATCTACTGCTATACCTTCTCTGGATATAATGTGTCCGAGGAATCCTACTTCCTTCAACCAAAACTCACATTTGCTGAACTTGGCATACAACTGATGTTCTCTGAGCTTCTCAAGTACCAAACACAAATGCTCCTTATGCTCCTCTTCATTCTTTGAGTAAACCAGGATATCATCTATGAACACCATGACGAACTTATCCAAGAACTCCATAAACACTTTGTTCATCATGTTCATAAAATATGCAGGTGCGTTAGTCAGACCAAATGACATAACAATATACTCGTACAGCCCATACCTGGTGGTAAAAGCTGTCTTAGGAATATCCTGTTCTCGAATCTTCAACTGGTGGTATCCTGATCGCAGATCAATATTGGAAAATACCTTAGCTCCTTGCAATCGATCAAACAGATCATTGATCATTGGTAGTGGGTACTTGTTCTTGATGGTTACTTCATTCAATACTCGATAATCAACAACCATCCTTAACGATCCATCCTTCTTCTCCACTAGAAGTACTGATGATCCCCAAGGCGAAGAACTTGGGCGAATATATCCTTATCCAATAACTCCTTAATCTGCTTCTTAATCTCCACCAAATCCTTTGCAGGCATCCTGTATGGTCTCTTTGATATTGGCCCTGTGCCTGGCAATAGCTCAATCAAAAACTCAATATCTCTATCTGGTGGCATGCCTGGCAACTCTTCTGGAAATACTTCAGGGAAATCCCTTACCACTGGTACTTCCTCCTGCACAACTCCTGTTAAACAATTTACCTGAGTCCCTTTTGGCACATGTCGGGATACATACTTGATCCTTCTCCCTTCTGGGGTGGTAAGAAAAATTGTCTTACTGGCGCAATCGATGTTTCCTTCATACATCGACAGCCAATCCATACCCAGAATTACATCCAATCCTTGTGATTCCAAAATGATTAAATCCGAGGGAAATACATGCCTACCTATACTCAATGGCACTTGAAAACATCCTTGACTGGCCATATACTCCGCTCATGGTGAGCTTACTAGCATAGGTGTTCTAAGAACCTTAGTGGGCAGGTTATACTTATCCACAAATCCCCTTGATATGTATGAATGTGATGCACCAGTATCAAAAAGAACGAGTGCAGTAAATGACTTAACCAAAAACTTACCGATTACGGCATCCGGTTGCTCTTCAACCTCCTCCACGTTAACGTGGTTCACCTGTCCCCTGTTGAAAGGGTTCGGCTTCTTCCCAGAGCTTCTATTGCCATTCTGGCCTTCAGGACATTCATTGGCATAATGTCTGGTCTTCTGGCACTTAAAGCAAGTGATTTGGCTCATGTCCTTCTTGGCTGGGGTTGATGGGTTGGTGCGATTCTGGCCATTGCTTCCTCCATTGCCATTACCATTCTTGGTACCGTTGTGATTGTGCGAGCTACCTCCTCCATGGGTATGCTGAAAATGTCCTCCCGATCTAGGGGTAAAACATGGCTTCTGCTGAGCTCCAGAATTGTACTTCCCTTGTCCATACTTCCTCTTGCGGTTCTCAATCTGCTGCTGCTTCCCTTCAATCATAAGAGCACAGTCTACCAACTCCTGGTAGTTGTTGAAGGTCGCTACCATCAACTGCATGCTCAACTCATCATTCAGTCCTTCCAGAAACTTCTCCTGCTTAACTGCATCTGTAGCAATGTCATCTGGGGCATAACGTGCTAATTTGCTGAAGTCCTCCACATACTGGCCAACTGTCTGTCCTCCTTGGCGCAAGTTGCGAAACTCTCGCTTCTTCATGGCCATAGCTCCTGCTGAAACATGGGCAGTACAAAAAGCCTGCTGAAACTGGTCCCATGTGACAGTGTCGACAGGGAAAGTGGCTGTGAAATTCTCCCACCATGATGTTGTGGGTCCTTCAAGCTGATGTGCGGCAAACTTCACCTTCTCCGCATCTGTGCATCCTGCTGTGGTCAACTCTCTAGCTGTCTTGCGGAGCCAATCATCTGCTACTATTGGCTCGGTGCTACTGGAAAACACCAGCGGGTTCAGCCTAAGAAAACGGGCTAAGTGATCAACAGGTGGTGGTGGTGGTGGGTTGTTGTTGTTCCCTTGATTCTGATTTTGGACTAGCAACTGCATCAATGTGTTCTGCTGCTGGATCAACTGGGTGAGCTCCGGTGGAAAGGTAAATCCAGGGTCATGTCTCGGAGGCATCTGAGGGTTTAGAAAAGATTAGATTTAAGAATAGAGAGGGGTCTAAAGAGAAAACACTACCCATATGGACATGAGGCAAAAACAAACAATTCACTTCATTCAATCAAACAAGGGCATACAATCGATCTAACTATCGCAAAAGTGCTCGAACTACTGTATTTACATGGTGGACTACTACTGCTGGTGAGGTGGTCTACTAGAAATATTCTTTGGTTGCAGACTCCATGGTATCTGCTCCGGCTTCATCAACATAGTCATCATCGCTGTCATCTGGGTCCGAGTCGGTGTCATCGATGATGATGTAGTCTTCCGGGTGAATCTCCTTGGGTTCTTCGTCTTCATCTACTGGTGTAGGGCCTCCCATAAATATCTCGATCTTCTTGATCAGATCGTCATTCTTCTCCACCAATACTTTGATTTCCTCTTCATAATCTTCTCGTGTAGCCTTGAGTTGTTCCTCCAGTTCCTTGATTCTTGTCTTAGCCTTCTTCAGGTCTATCATGTCGGCGCACATCTGGTTCTCCTGACGCCGAATGTGCTGGTTTAATTCCTGGATAAAAGCTGCAATTGATCTATCCTTTCTGGTGCTGATCATCTCCCAGTGCTCATCTCGGCACCCACAAATCTGGTAGATAGTATCCTTGAGATCATTGCGGTAGACTTCCCCAATGCGTCCCATGGCGATGTGAGCTACCATGCTCTTTCCTAGACTCCAAGTTGGTGCATCAAAAGAAAACTCTATGGGCTCAGTGACTGGCATGAACGTCCTTCCTGGAACTTGAACTTGAATAATTCAGCGCTCTTCTTCAGGTAAAGTGGCGTTGTAGGTTCCGGTGAAGCTTGGTACTCCTATGTTCAGGTATCTAGTGACTTCCTTCAAGTGGCGTCCAAAGGGTGTATCTTCATCCGGTTGCATGAACTTGTTCCTTGCATCCGCCATCCTAAAGAATATAAAAGATGAGAAGTCAGAAAGAGAAGAGAGCAAATAGTGTTCTAGGTCTTTAGCTTAGTCGTCGTGTCCTACAGTCAGCGTGTGCTCTGATACCATCTCTGTAGTGACCAGACCTCAAATGGTCTGATCTCTATGCTCAGGTGTCATCCCTTTATCAGTAATGCTGACACCACACAGTACTTGGAGGATTTATAACAGAGTAGCAATCACACACTTATTACATCGAGTGTCTCAATAGAGAACTTATTACAATAAATATGGCTTAAGGCCATCTAATAACGATAACAGTGGAAGGCTTGGAAGATAAGTGAGTCCATCAACTCCAACGACATCACTGAGTATAGAACCACGACCTAAAAACTCCTTAATTGTCGTCTGAAAAGTCTGCAACATTAACGTTGCAGCCCGAAACGGGTCAGCACATGGAATATGCTGGCAGAGTAACACATAGAGAGTAATGGAATGAAACAGCTATTCTATATGCATATTTGGCTGGTGAAAGCTCTATGGTTACAGTTTTGCGTAAAGCCAATTTTTCCCTACTGCAAAGGAATAAATTTTAATTAACTATGATGGTAGTTGTTAAACATTAAGAATGGTTGACAACATTCTCAATCCCAATTAAGCACATCATTAAACAAAACCCAACAAAATTAATTTAGAGTAACATGTTGAGATTCACATGATAATCCAAGTACTAGATACTCAAGTTGTCCATAACCGGGACACGGCTAACCGTGATTAGTTTATACACTCTGCAGAGGTTTGCGCACTTTTTCCCACAAGACTCGATCGCCTCCGTTTAGTTTCTCGCACTACATGGTGTTTGAGAAGACGGATGACCGAGACATAGCCTTTCAGAAGCGCTAGCACCTTACGATGGATAGACCGTTACAACTACTTTCCCCTACATCTGCTAGTCTACCCTGTAAGAGTTTGCATGACTTAATCAACTATGCTAGAGCCCATAATAGCTTGTGGCTGCACACGGAAGTTTCTAGTATGAAAAAACTCATGATCCCTTTGGGCCTGGGTGGCGGTCCATAAAGAAAAACAGGCAATCCTGGAATACCCAGGTACCTCAATCCACCCAGATGTGTGTTTGAGTTGCCTCCTTCGATAAACCATTAATTAACAAACTCACATCTGTCATGGATATCACTCACCCAATTCCACGTCTACCAGCATAGCATGGCAATAGTAAGCAAACGTAGAAGTAACTCCCAAAGGTTTGATAATATAACAGGTAATAGGTACTACCTCAACTACTTCCCATCCCACAATTTAATTAGATCCTAATCATGCAATGTTTGAGGATTGATCTAATGCAATAAAACTGGGTAGTAGAAGGTATGATCAAAGTGTTACTTGCCTTGCTGATGATCCGCGAAACCTAGAGATTCGAAGTAACAGGCGGCGCACTCCGGGTATTCTATCGCAGACAAACAAACAGGCATACAATAAGTATTCATCTAATGCACAGGTAAAACTCAAATAAGAGATCTAATCAGAAGGTTCAACTTAAGAACTCCGGTTTGCAAAAAGAATCAAATCAAACGAAGCAACGAAAGTCAAACGGCAAAAGAAACAAGCTTCGTTTACTATTCTGGATCTAGGGCAATTTTTATAGTGGCAAAAACTTGTTTAAGTTGGTTAAACGGATAGAGGGTTTCGAGACGAAACTCCAGGCGCTTGAATCGCCTGAATCCACTAAACGAGCGAAAAGTTATACTAAAACGAAAATCGGATCACGAATCGCGATCAGAAAAATCGCGGATTAAAATCGGAGAAAAAAGAAAAACGACGAACGTTCGCTAGAACGAAAGAACGGACGAACGCTCGCTATTTAAATAAATTGGCAGAAAAAAAAACGATCTATTAAAAAACGGAAATAAAAAACCGACGAAAACCGATGGGTTTTTTTTCTAAAAAAATACGGCGCACGGATCGAGGCAACCTCGGGTTGCGGGTCAGCGGCGGCGGCGGCGCGCGATCGAGGCGCGGTTAGGGTTAGGGTTGGCCGCGGCGGCGGGCTTGGGCTGGCGGCGGCTCTGGTGGGCTGGGGCAGCTCGGGCGGCGGCTATTTAAAGGCTGCCCCCCGCGGAGTCCCGCTCGGGTACGGCCCGGAGTCGGTTCGCGTTTTTATAAATAATTACGCGCAGAAAAACAAATAAAATAAATACTAAATGGACTCCAAAAATCCCGAAATAAATTTTCCCGGGCTTCTAAAATCAAGCCGCACAAGGTGAACATTTATTTGGGGCCTAAATGCAATCTTGAAAAACGCACATTTTTCCTAAATTCAAATAAAATACCGAAAAACTCCGACATAAAATATTATTTGATTTTATTATTAAATCCTCAATATTTCTTTATTTTGGGAAAGTCATTTTATTCCCTCTCTCATATTTTTGTAATAGAAATAATTGATGATAAAATAATTAAAATCAAATGATCCTATTCTCAAAATTCGAGAAAACTCAAATATGAAAATAATGAAATCCCCAACTCTCTCTGTGGGTCCTTGAGTTGCGTGGAATTTATAGGATCAAAACCAAAAGCAAATAAATTATGATATGCAATGATGGTCTAATGTATAACATTCCAAAATTAAAATTTGGGATGTTACAGAGGTGCTGCAAGAGATGCGTAGGCGCTGTTGTGCGCGAGCTTCACCGTAGCACGACGAACCGGATGTCGCCGCAGATGGAGCACACCTCCATGCAGCCGCGTGTGTGTGCATGCATGTTTTATGCATGTGCATTCTACGGCCGAGTGTGTGTGCATGCATGTGTTGTGTACATGCGTTATGTGCTCCATGCTGTGCATGTTTGTGCATGAGTTGGATCAGCATGAGTTAGTGTGTCGCGTGTGTACATGCGTGGCTGCATGCATCCTGTACATGTGTGGCTTCTTGCGTGATTATCAATACTTCCTCCATCTCGGTTTATAAGACATGCGCGTCGTTCTAGGTTGACAATTTAACTAGCTAAATATCTATCATATTGGATGAAAAATATATGTTTAGAAACTACATCCACTTAAGAATCTAATGATATACTTTTGGTGACATATAACTCATATTTAGTTAGTCAAATCAATGACCTGGAACTATGCACACACCCTATAAACCGAGACAGAGGAAGTATAAACTAATAAAATATCTTCAGCTTAGCCTCCTGATGTATCATCTCTAGTGGTTAGAGAAGAGTTCATGTTCTTTTATTTGATTATAGGTGGGCAGGCGGCAAAAAACAGGGGAAAACGTGCAAGCTTCCTTGTAGACGCTCCATCGTGAGATTCCTTGCTCCTTCTCGGTCGTCGGGAATCTATGTTCTTCCACTCTCTTTTTTTACGTGAGCTTTGTTCAACCTTTTGCCAACACGCGAGACATCTAGCATCAAGGTGCACGTGTCATGCAAGCAAATGGAGACAATCAGATAAGTAGTGCGTAAGTGAGTCGTGCACTTCGATGGCACCTACTCCTACTACGCAATATTTTTTCTCCTCGATGACATGTGAATAGTGCACGTACTCAACGACGGAGCATGGGATTGTAGCCATGACATGTTCAGCGCTTTTTTGGAGAGAGTACGGACTAAATAACTTTGATGTGTCCCGTCAACTCATAGAACAACGAGAAGCTTGCTTACTACGCCTTCTCCCTCGCCAATGCAAGCGCGGTGGCGCGCAGCACGAGGAGAAACTTTTTCTTACAAGCGGTGGACGTGTAGCAGTTCATTTGGTGTCAGATTGCCAGAAGTACTACTATAGTACCACCATTATTGTTTGACTTCCGGAAGAGGAGAAGAGCCAAGCGCAAGGCTAGCCATAGTGGGAGTAACATAAGTAGGACTACCTCCTTTTTTATTCTAGAAACAACCACACACGAATATTGGATGGTAGCAGCATAGCAACTAAATCAAAAATCGAAAACTTCCCGCCTGGCGCCAGCTGAGCTCGTTGCTCCACATTGATGGCAAGTCAGGGTGACGCGACCTCTCACTGCTTTCGCCGTTGAAGCGGCGCGTCGACCGAGCGCACCGCCCGCTGCACGCCAGACATTTCAGACTACACATACTTTGTGAGACAAAAGGTGGGGCCATTATTAATGATATAGTATTATACTAAAGGGACTAACTATTGTAAGCAGGCTACGTATTAGGTTGGTTCTAGATGATGTGTCAACTTCATATTGCCAGATGTTGGCTATACTATTAACCATGCTCTAAGTGTGGTGTGACTTGGAAAATTTATTATGTCATTAATTAATAATTAATAGACGCCTTAATTACTCAGCCGTTTCTGATTCTTTTGGATAGTGGGGCTATTATTGACTTGGACGTGGGGTTTGGGACAAAGGCCTACTATTATGTACTACTTGGTCTTACTCGCATGACCGAACTAACAGGCTCTACCCTAGCCGCTGTTGTATCATATGGTTTCACACCATTCCAGATCTTAGCGCCGCCACGCAGTTCTTCTCCATCCCTCCTTCCAGCGTGCATCGCGAGAAGGGACAACAGTCCTTCGAACCCTACTGTTCGTGATCCTATACGGGAGAGGGGCGATCAGGTTTTTGGGGAGCACACTCCTGTGACTGCTTCCAGCGACGACTTCCTCAACGACAATCTTCTTCCCCGACCTCGGTAACCTCTTCATCAACGACATGAGTGACAACATCAACCACATCGGTTCTGCTCCCACTGTATAGTATGTGATTCTATCCTCCTGGTTTAGTCCGCATCATTACTTTGATATTTGCAATTGTCATCATGATCTATTTACTGTTGATTCGGATTACATCTCATAGTAAATTGCTCATATATTCAACAATCAAATCCAAAATCCTGATTATAGGCAATTTACTCCGAGTGGTTTTGCCGTGCTTTTGAAGCCGCCTACTTTTAAGGGGGTGCAATATAAATGGTGGCGCACAAGAGCAGTATATTGGTTTCAGATCATGTACTGCTATGATGCCACTAAGGGTAAGCCTGAGGGCGATCTTAATCCTACACAACATGAAGCTTTTGAGAACATGGATACCCTCTTCAAAGTCGCCCTGCTGAGTGTTCTTGGTGATTCCATTGTGGATCCATATATGTCGTTTGATGGTGGCAAAGACATGTGGGCTACGCTCGAGGCCACATTTGGGGCCTCGGGAGCTGGCAACGAGTTGTACGTCATGGAGCAATTCTGTGACTACAAGATGACTGATGAGCGCTATGTTGTTCAGCAGACTCATGAGATACAATCACTCGCTAAGGAACTTGAGTACTTGAAGTGTGTGTTGCCGGACAAATTTGTTGCTGGGACCATCATTGCCAAGCTTCCACCTTCGTGGAACGATTTTGCTACTTCTCTGGAAAACAAGAGACATGAGTTTTCCGTTCGGATCTCATTAGCACTCTTCATTTTGAAGAGAAGGCGAGAGCAAAAGACACATGTGCTTGGGTCGCTGAGGGAGCTTCTAGTGCCCACATGGTACACGAGAAGAACTTCCAGCCCAACCAACCCCAAACCAACAAGAACAAATCTCAGGGGAAAGGCAAGTTTGATGCAAAGAACAAGCTGTCACATTCTACCAACTTCAAGAAGAATTCTCATAACGGGAAGGGATACAAACCTCAATTTTGGTAGCACCGCACAAAACTTATATGGTTGCATCAACCTGCTATCAGCTAACCTCATGGTGCTCCAGGTATTCCTACATTCGTAACTAGGTACAATCACCACCGCAAGATGAAATAAGCTTATTCGTATGTTGACTTGTTGATTGCAGTGCGGAACGATCCAATCATGTGTGGAGTAGACAACAAGCAGTGCGGCCGAAGGTGGAAATCAACCAAGGACTTATGAAATTATATATAATCTTCCTAAGGCAGGTCAGTATCCCCTTCACCCAGATGATCATGTTTTGTCATGCCAAGCTATTGATATGTGCTACTGTTTTGCAACACCGTTTAAGTATAGCTATTGTTTTCCTATCTTTTCAGATTCAGGACAATGAAGATGATTTCAGGGGAATTGCACAATATGGACTCATGTTGAGTCATCTCTATTGCCTCATGTGTTTGCTGCAAATGTGTCAGCATCAATTGCAAGATGAGGCAGCTAGCTAGATGTGGAGTTGCCAACATGCTCAAAGTGCTCGCAACATTGAGAAGAAACAAGCATGCCCAGGAAATTAATGCGTGTGCAGGGAGGCCCTTTTCTCAGAGAAGCATCGACCGATTTTCTTTATTTCCATACCTTCTCACAACTTTGTATTGGTTATAGTATGGTGAATCATTGAGATGCATAAACATGCTGAACTTTTGTTCTTCTGAATGTTAGTATGCATCCCGTATCTTCTGAAGCTTAGTTTAATGTAAATGTTGACTAGCCTGTGAACCTTCACAATCTAGTAAGTATATTGTAGACTTGTTATTTGACACCTCACTTTGTCGCGCTATGCGGCCAGTGTGAGTGTCTGCATCCAGTACCGCATCCTCTAATTTGGTGGATGCCAAGTTGAAAAAGGTTACCGATGAGTAGCCATAAGCTGGAGGTGTCTCTTTTTTTATTTCAAATGGGCAATAAGATGGAGAGTGTCTCGGGCTTCCTCTAGCACAAGGCCCTCCAGTACGAAACACAGGCAGTCGATTGGGCTGATACAAAAGCCTATCCATCTTAAAGCCCATTTGTTTTTGTTTTTTGCGAGGAGAAGCCCATATTTCTTGAAGAGGGGGTGATCCCAGGAAAACCCTCCTTCCTCAAGCTTCCACTTATGCTTCCGTCTCGCCCCAATTCCTCCCGCTCCCCATCTTCCTCACTTTTCCAAAAAAAACCGCTCACCTTCTTCCTCACTCGTACAGAAAACGCCTGCTCCTCTTCTTCCACTCCTACAGAAAACCCCAGCCCTCCTTCTTCCCCACTCGCACTGCCACTAGGCTCATCTGTGTCTACTTTGCTCAAACCCATGAGCTCGGTGCGACGCCCACAAGGAAAATGGAGTTGGCTGGCCCCAGCGCCAAGAAGAAGCGGCGAGCCCCCCCCCCCACCCGGATCTGAGGAACTGGTAGAATCTCCGGTGGACTGCATCAGCGATCTCCCGGATGTCATCCTTGAGGAGATCATCTCGCTTCTCCCCACCAAGGATTGCTGCCGCACACAAGTCCTCTCAACTCGGTGGCACCCTCTATGGCGCACCGCGCCCCTCAATCTCGACTGTCGTTAGATATCTGTCATTCCAAAATTTGATCTCCTCAGAGCCATCGTCTCCTCTCACCAGAAGGGCCCCGTTCAATGCCTCTGCATCCCGACACGCTACCTACTGTCCATACCCGACGCGGTGGATGCTTGGCTGAGATCCCCTGAATTTGGAAAACTCTCGCAGTTTGAGTTCTACCATTACCATGAAAGTTTCATACCACAAACATACCAAGAATTCGTGCCCACACCACCGTTGTCCATCTCGCAGTTTTCCTCCTCTCTCCACACCACCACCTTCGCCCGGTGTCATCTGCCAGATGATCTGGTACAAATGCTTTGACTCCCACTGCTATAAAAACTTTCACTTGTGGAGGTTTATCTGTCGGAGGCATCAATGCACAACATCATCCACTCTAGTTGCCCTACCCTGGAACGCTTGCTGATTGTTTTGGGAATAGAAATCCCTATCAGTTGTCTCCAAATAAAGTCGCCTCACCTTAAAAGCATTGGAATTTGTTTTGAAGGACAGCTGATCATCATCGAAGATGCCCCTTCACTTGAAAGGTTGCTCCTTGATAATTGTTATAAACCTTCGCAAATAATTGTCGTCTTTGCGCCCAAACTAGGGACCTTGGGTGTAATTCATGATCCGTTTAATGATCACAAAGAGTTGGTGTTTGGCTCCTCACTTTTCAGGTACCGTATATTATCATCTACACATTTGTAATCATAAGCTGCATTTTTCATTTGTGCGCATAAGTTTTATATCATCTTGGAGTACACTTTGGGTACTAATATTATGTTATATGCTCAATGAAGAGTTCGTTGATGGATATCCTATCAACGTTGCTAGATTCCGTCAAGATCTTATATATCGGAATGTATAGTTATGATCTGAACATAATTATTGGCTTGCTGTGATGCTTTCAGTCTTTGGAGAATTTATATATGGAGGTGATGATTTCATGCACATTGAAAGACTGCATATATTGTACTAGAATTAACCGTTCAGTTGTTTCTCTTTCGACATACTCTTTTTTCAGACCTTAACTGTTTTCAAATCTTCAGGTCTACTTAGGTACTTCAAGCACATGGACAAAAACGTATAACCAATCGGTGGCGTAATAATCACCAGGATTTTCTCAGTTCTCATGACATTCGTTTGAGGACAATAACGATGGAAGGATATGCATCCAACCAGGAAAACAGAAGCTTTGTCACATTCTTCCTATTGAATGCGAGGTTACTATTGTCCCTGAGGCTTAAGTTTTCCCGCAAGACATTTATCACGGACGGACACGTTGAAGAGCAAAAAAATGAAGTTTCAAGTGGGAAAATGGGCTTCTAAACGTGCTTCGCTTCTATTTACAACAAGTTGTAGTCATCGTGCAATAAATATTTATGCACAGGATGTTGATTTTATGGATCAAACCGATCCGTTTATTTATGACTGCAAAAAAGAGTGGTTGGGTTAGATGTTACTGCCATGTTCAATCTGGGTTTTGTCTAAAAATTTGATGAACAATTAATCCTTGGGCTTTTTCTATCGTTTGTAAGCTTGAGTTGCATGTTGTTTCCCTCGTACTCCCTTCCACCTGCCACTACACTGCCGCATCTTCCACGGCTGCCTTTCCTTCCCGTCCGAGGCCTCACCGTCGTTCTCCGCCTTTGTTCAATCGCTGTGCCCACCTCCGTCTGGCGTTGTCAACATGGTCAACAACCAAGAGGAATCAAGAGATGACTGTACGTGGAGAGGCTGATAGTAGGGACCCACCAGGGTCATTGCATTACGAAAGCAGTTGCCTCGTTATTACAAGGCAAAAAAATACTTCCTCCTAATTCCCCACTGGTAGAAAATCACTTAAATGTCTTAAAAGGTCAAATGATCCCTGAAATTTTCCAAAATTTGACATGACAGTTGTATTAGTACTACAAAATTTCTCGTTCATTTAAAACACCATCAGTTGCCACTTTACTCCAAATTCGTCTTTCATAGCTAATAAAAAATATGTACAACATCACACACAATTGTTCTCTAGGAACCGTTTATGATGAAAATATCTGGGTCTATTTAAGTATCCCTCCTTAAGCTTCACCGGCTCGTCTTCTCCAGTGTCGGCAACCCCCGAATCCACGTATCCCAATCCCCATTCCCGCACCCCCTTCTTGCAAACATAACGCTGTGGAAACGCTTCATGAAGGCCCATATGATGGTTGCGCCCCCCCGAGCGCCGTCGCCTGCGCCGAAAGCGCGGCCGCATTCGCATTGAGCACGGCCGCTTCTGCCAGGAGGGCATCTATGGCAGCCGACAGGGCAGCCACGATAGCTGAGACGGCTGCAGCTGCTGCTGCGACGGTGGCTGCAAACAGCGAGAGTGCTCGAGCTGTCGTCCTAGCCCGGGTCGAGGCCATCCACAGCAAGATCGAGGATGCACACGCCAAGATATTCTAGGCCACCTCAGACTCCAGCATGCAACCCATGTCTGAAAAGGCGGCGGTGATCATGGAGCACCTGCTTCCTTGTGAGGTCGCCGAGCAGGAGCTGGAGATGCAGGAGGCGGCAGAGATCAAGGAGCGCCTTGAGGAGGATTTGCCCGTGGCCGAGGTCGAGGTAGAGAAGAGTCTGTCCCTCGAGGAATCGATGGTGGAGTACCAACATGAGCTTTGGTGCAGCCACTACTACAAGTACTACAACCTTGAGGGTGGCGCCGAGGACGAGGACGAGGGCGACTTCGGAATGGGGGACACGGAGTCCACCAACGGTGGCATGTCGCCATTACAAGTCATCGACGTCTCATCTCACACTGGCGATGCATAGATCGGTGCGGCGGCGGATTTGTTAAAATTACACAACGTGCGGATAACACCAGGACCCAGCAGCTCGCCCAGTTATTTTTTTAGTTTCAGAGACGGAGCTCAACTTCCTGAAAATGGCTAGCCCAGTTCTTTTTTTGGAGAACACCAAAACCGAGGCCTACTTGCTTTTCTCAGCCCTGCTGGGCAACAAATCTTTCAAGATGAGGAGGGAGGGATGTAAAGTAGTAAGAAATGGGCTTCCCCAGAAAATGGGCTATAAGTTGTAAGAAATGGGCTGTAAATTTTTAAACCAAAGCCAATCGGCAATTACATTAAAATATCATTTTTTTTCTGGATTTCTATACTATCTACTCTTATAAAAACCAAAGCCAACTGGCAATTACATTAAAAGATTGCCTTTTCTCCCACAAGACAAACTACTCATACAAATGCATCTTCATGTTCCGTGCAACGCACGGGCATCTTGCTAGTTAAGATTTTAAATTTCATTCATTTCTTCTGCAGAGAATTTTTTTGAATTTTGTTTTGATATAATTTTTAAAAAATTATTTTTAACCTGACTCGAAATTTTGTGATTAAAAGAGTTCGGACCCCACCGAAATATGAAAATTTTCGTTGAATTTTTTAGCAGTGCCCAGAATATATGGTCTGTAATGCTAATAAAAAGATTATGGGCTTCAAATATCCTTAAGAATTAGCAAATGGGATGTAAATTATTAAAAATAATGGCTAATGGGATGTATGTTGTTTTCCACAGATTTGGAGACTGACTTCTGGGCCTACTAGGTTGACGATGACGATGTCCTAATTTCTTTTGACGCGTACGCAAGGCTTTGTCAACTTAGTCAACACAGAGCAGTGATTGTTGGATGTACATCCAACGGTCACCGTTCTTGTTCAATCTCTGATCTTCCTGCTCCAGCCGCCCAAACCAGCGCCGGCGGGATTGCCTACCCCCTCATCGCATGGCTGGCTGTGCTGCCGCCAGGCCATCCCTCTACCCACCCGCACACCCAGTTATATTCCGACGACGTCAGCCTCACCCCGCAACCGACCAGTCAACGCTCATACACCCCTCAGCATGGGCATCCACTGTGGTGGCTTCGCCGGCTCTGGGTCATTCCCTTCCAGGGCCTCGCCCTCGTCCACCGCGTTTGTGCTCTCGGCGCGGCAAGGTCAACATGGTTAACAAACAACTGCCATCGGTAGAGGCTTACAGTAGGGGTCCACACGAGGAAATGCCTCCTTATTATGCGCAAAATAATGATTCCTCCACCTCACAGCTGGGACCCACCGGAAGGGCCTCTATATTTCTTGAAAAAAATGTTCCCCTTGCTGTCAACTCGGACCCACTAGCTATATATTTGCACACAAGGAAGTGCCTCCTTATTACGCACAAAAAAATGAATACTCCCCCTACTAGCTGGGACCCACCATTGTGGGAGGCTGACTTATGGGCCTACTAAGATGACGGGGATGGAGGGCTTTGTCAACTTAGTCAATATGAACGATTCTAGCTCGAGTGATTGTACTATGTCCATCCAACGGTTGTAGTGCTTCTTCAACCTCTGGTCTTCTTGCTCCAGCCGCCCAAACAAGCGTCGGCCGTGTCGTCGGCTCCTGCCTCCCGTGTCCGGCTGTGCTGCCATCGCTGGCCATGCCATCCCTCTATACTCACCCACACCTCAAGTTATTCTCCGGCGACGGTAGCCTCACACCGCAGCCGAAGCAGTCAACCCACGTACTCCCCTCCACGTGGGCATCCACTACCGCGTCTTCCCCGGCTCTGCGTCGTCCCCTTCCTAGGCCTCATCGTCGTCCACCGCCCTGTTGCTCACGGCCCGGCGTGGTCAACATGGTCAACGGACGACTTCGATCGGAAGAGTATTGTACATGGAGAGGCTGACAGCTGGGTACACGGCCGCAGCAAGGAAGTGCCCCTTATTACGCAAAAAATAATGATTCCTCCACCTGACAGCACGGACCCACCGGACGGGCCAGCATATTTCACGAAAAAATGTTTCCCCCTAACTATTGGGACCCATGAGCTACATCTTCGCACACAAGGAAGTGCCTAACAGTCGGCACCCACCCGGTCGAAGCGTACGTAGCGTTGTCATTCTGGTCGCAAACATGTACGTACATACGATCGGTCTATCTGCAGGCTGTAGCGATGAACCGTGGCCGTGTAAGGAAGGGCACGTGTCGTAGTAGAGGCGCACACTGTTCGCACACGAACACGTCACCGTATACCTCCAACGCCGAGGGTGATGCACCGCAGCTCACGTCGAAGGAGACCCGGCTGGAAGCGTGGTACACAGGCAATCCGGCGGGCGCTTTTGAAGACCCGAAACCCCGCACGCCCGGGAGGGACCCCGTCTGGACACGCGGCCGCTATGGGCTGCCCTAGGTCGACCTGATTGCCCCTAGGGCCTTGAGGTTCGCCGCCCTGCAACAAGAAGAACAGACGAAGAACAAGGAAGAAGAAGAACTAGGGTTAAGGAGAAAAGATAAAAGATAAAAAGTGATAGATGATTTGATCGATTGTGTGTTGTTCAATCGGCCGTCACCCCTTACATATATATGAGGCGGCTGGACTTCCCGTACAATAAAATGACTCAAATCACGTCCAAATCATCAAAAATTACCCTAACTCGGACTACGAGGGCCGGAACTTCCGGTCTGGCCCGGAACTTCCGGGCTGAAATTATATCAAGTATCCCTCTTGCACTGAATCTGCAGGCCGCATACTACTTCAGATGACGATGGTCCCAAAAGCAAAGTTGTAGTTCTTGCAATGGAGAAAAACTCTTCAGTTGATCACTTTTTCATCCGAGGTCATCTTGATGTCGAAATCGGCCCCGAAAATCTGCAAAAAATTCCAGTCTTCGGGGCGCACCGCGTGCAAACTTTCGGTTTAGCCCGGAACCTCCCCGGAAGTTTTGCCCGGAACCTCCCCGGAAGTTTTGCCCGGAACTTCCGGGGCAAACTTATGCAGCACACCGTTTTCGCTCTAACTTTTTCATACGAACTCTGATTTAGACGTTTTTATATCGAATCGATCGTCTCGACGAGACGAAGACAATCGGTGTAGAAACATTTCTCATATGAGTCTATCTTGGGGGTGTAATCAGCTGAATAGTGTTCTAAATATAAAATCTGAATACTTCAAACACAACTTCAGCATTAGAGATGAGACCGGATGGCTATGGCCCAAATATGAAAATTTCTCGTTTTGACGATACGGAACTTTCTCACTTTGAGCACTTCTCCATTTGAGGCCATCTTAATTAAGTTCTTGTCCGTATCAAAATCTGGTGTCAACACATGCCCCCTTGTTTTTCGGCAAACTTGTGTGCCGAAAAATAACTTGCACGACAATTTTCCTAAGGACGATGTCAACACTCCATCAGCCATTTTGCATGTTCTTAGGACGATAAGTATATATCGGCCATTGCTTGTTTGAAACTCTTGAGGCAAACTTGGGTGAAAACTTCTCAGCTTCTATAACAATCCGGTGATAAGGTTTCATAGACCAAAACCATCCTCCGAACCATATTGTTCTCCCTTTCGCTAGGATTTTGTAGATAATCAAGAATGAACTTCCTCCAATCCTTACTTCGCCTGCCTAAAAGTTTCATTAGTGGCCGAAGCGGTGGGCTTCGGTTCGGCCTTACCTATATTGACAAGACCTAGCATCGGCTATTGATAGAAATGTAATACACCATGGTTAACATAGTAGCCGGATGCTTGCTGTGCCAACTCTTTCGAATTGTCATGTCTAGATATATGAACAATTTTAAAGCAACCCAAGGTAAATCTTGCATCTAGACATACCAAGAGATAAACTATAAGTGATTCGTCAAAACGTTGATAACCCTTGGATATTTGTTGCACTACTAATAACGAATCACCGGAAGCCTCAATATGTATAGCACCTATAGCAAGGCAGAGCTCCAATCCGAATAACAATGCATATTCGGCTTTCATCATTGTGCAAAAATATTTTAAGCGGCATGATGCTTCATAAAATAGCTTCATATGGAGATAAATAAACAACACCAACACCTTGGCCATTGTTACAAATTTAACCATCAATATATAATCTCCATGGTACTAGAGATATCAAGCTAAACACAATATTATGCATGATGTCAATATGATGCTCAATAATAAAATCAACCATGATTTGGCCTTAGGTAAATTCTGAAAACTAATAAGCCTAGCCGAAATAAACAAACGGAATAGCAATAAAATATTTCGGCCCCTTTGTATTAGCAACGAAAATGTAACTAACCAAATATATAGTGATTTGGTAATACGCTATCATGATATAGAAAATTATGTTGCATCCATGGATCAAAATAAATCCATGGATCATACCTATGGATGAATTCCATGGCAAAGGCATCAATGGCATGGTTGAACAAAATGGATGATGTGCTAACTGGAGATTTTGATGTTGTGATGCACAACTTTGGCTTAATTGTTTGTTGCTTCCATTCTTCTCTTTCTTCACTTTTATTGTACTTTTTGCAATAGAAGCATGCACATCCTTTTTGTTATGATTGATCCTCTTGGGAACCCATGCCATGTTCTTCTGTCTCAGCTCTTGTGCACTAAGATTTTGTAATTCCCTCTTTTGCCAATACGATAAACCGAGTGGGCATCTCGGCTGTGATTCTGTTTTGACCAATGGAAATTCCTTTTTGGCCTTGTGCACTTTCAACTTATTTTCTTCAGATTTGGCACTTTGACTCTCATTAATTGGTTGCTTCGTCTCATTGCCTTTAGTAGCCAATGTCAACACTTTAATTGGCTCTTTTTCATTTGAGATTAAATATGAAGTTGCACTCTTGCGACCATCTCTTTTAACACGATAAACTTGCTTGACCACCTCTTTCTTCTTCTTTGAGCTCTGGACCGATTCCTTATGATTGAAACGGTCTTTAACATGTGATTGTTCAAATGTTGATCTTCTCAGAGCTGCATAATATTGATGAGATGGTCTAAAATAAGATGGAGAATGTGCCCTTGTATCATACCTACCCCATGATGGCGGATATGGATCTACATGAGCATAGGGAGACATCCACGACATTGGCATTGGCGGACCACAATAAGGATATGAATATGTTGCATTAAAATTCTTACTTTGCCAATACCGATCCTCAAATTTGCGCCTTGGGGGTGATCTTGGTTTCTTTGCATGATTTGGACGATAAGCATTCTTCTCTTCACTCTTCTTTTGATATTTTTCCAATAGTTCAGTGAAGGTGATTTTTGGTCTCTTACACTTGTGCTTATTTCGGCCTTTGTTTTCTTTTGGTTTGCTTCCATCGATCATTGGATTTGCTTGTTGTCCCCCAGTCCTTGGCGTCTCCATTGTAGCTTCGATGGAATTTTTGCCCTCAAGATTATGTTCATTGTGCTTTTCAACAACTTCTTTACTTGAAAGCTTGATACCATCACCTGCAGTTTTTACCTTCTCTTTAAATGGATCGGCTTGAAGCAGCCGACGCAAAAACTTTCTGCCATTAGGACCAATCGGAATAGACTGATCATCTCTTGGTGTCTCAACAAATTTTAATCGTCCTTTATCAATGGCCGATTGAACTATTTGACGAAACATGTGGCAGTCCTCAAAATTATGCTTGGCCGAATCATGCAACTTACAATACATTTGTCCTTGGATAGATGGCTTGACATGGCGATCAAGAATTCTAATGTAATTATTTTTCAACAACAAATCAAAGATTTGATCACACATGTTTGAATCGAAGGTATACCTTTTGTTTTCTAGCCGATCTTGTTGTGGGAACGTCTTTGGAGTTAACCAAACGAATGGTTCAGATTTGGCATCTTCCCATTCGGCTATGAATTCTCTTTCGCATACTTTTTCCGATGTCCTTAAATAAGAAACTATACTAGCATCGGTTTTCCCAAATTATTTTAACCTTGGCTTTAAATTTCTGAAATCAAAGTAGTTAGAGCATACACGTCTCAATTGAGACCATGCGTAAGCCAAGCATGAAGCAAGCAAAGCTACCCAATTAGATATGAACTTTAAATAAAGCAATGGGAAAAGCTTTGGCTGCAGTAGTAAGTCACTATCGGTCTCTTTGAATGGTACAATATATTGACCGATATGCTTAGTAACAATTTTATTGCTAACAAGTAAATTTCCCTTCTTCATTGGTCTTTGAAAGTTACTTATTAGAATTTTCCTAATAGATGCATCAACAATAAAGTTGTGACCAAATCTGAAAATAGGTAAATTACTTGCTAGACATACCTCTTCAAATATGTTGGGAGAGTATGATGATGGTGTGACTTGAAGAATATCTTGCCCCGCCTTTGGATAGCTCCCCAACGCCTTGTCATCATCTTTCTCTTGGTTTCGTTCATCGTTAGTTTGAAGATCTTCGTCCACCAAACTTTCTTCGGCTACTTGTTCTTGTTCTTGAAGCTCGTCAATTTCTATGGCACGAAACTCATAGTGCAGGAAGTAGGTTCCATTAACTTCAGAAAAATCAAGTATGGTTGTCTTGCTATACTTCCCATGCCCTTTCTCAACAATGTTTTCCTCTTTGGGTTTGATGGATTCAGAGTATATACTACTTGATTCGGCTTTTTCAACCGAAGCACTTTTAGTTTCTGAATCATCATTCTTTTCACCGGTTATATCAATTGGCAACACTTTCTTTGAGCTAATTCCCTATCAATTCTCTCTTGGCGAAGTACTTGCACCCTATCGCGCAGAGCTTTAACTCCCCTCTCAATCTCAGCCCGCTCTAGATTAGTTTGCCCCCCAATGCTTTTAGAATATTTCTGCAATGAAGTGTTAGTGTTGCCAAAATTTTGCAATTGTGTAGGGGGTGTATAATATTTTGCGGTACTAGGTGGAGGTGTATGCATTGCTGTATAACCATATGCTCTTTCGCCAATTCTATCAATGCATGTAGTTTCATCTTCTTGCAAAACACTAGCCTTTATTGCAGCATAATCAGGAAACAACCCCTTTTCATATTGTTCAAGGCAAAGAGCACTAATTTTCTTGTTTTGTGCCAAGATATTTTTTAACGCAGCCACAAGCGCTTCTGGAAGGGATTGCTCCACAATACTTTCAGATTCTTTCGGTAATGATTCGTGAGTGTTGCCAAAATTCTCGAATTGCATAGAGTATGCATTATATGCTACAGTATTTGATGACGGCACATGTGTTCTTGTAAAATTTTCACTTATTCGGCTATGACCATGAAGATGCGGGGCCGAATTATGAACATCTACAATTGCATACGGTGCTGAAAATTTACTAAAATGAGGTGTAGCATATGATGGTTGAGAGTAACTGGCCGAATAGCTAGTAGTAGCATGGCCAATTCTCCCATCCATCGGCAAGGTTGCATTCACATACTGCAAATTAGTTGCCGATGAATAAAAAGGTGAAACACTTTCTTCTATGCTATTGAAAATTTTAACATGAGGTGTTTCAAATTTATTAACCGAACCCATCATGTTTTTCATCGGCATATGGATTTGTGGGGTTGCCGAAGCATGCGAGTTAGGATACATATGTTGTATGTTACTAGTATCATAAGAAGCTGGAACATGTAAATTACTTTGAATCGGCCTATGCACGTAATTAGATGCATTATTGAAAAAACTAGGGCTGGCCGATAGAGTATAATCATTGAATGATCTAGTAACATCATATGAATTATTTGCATCTACAATAGGGAATTGGGTATTCATATTACCTTTGTAGATTGCAAACCCTAGAAGACGATCTCTTCGTAGCAAGAATGGGACGGAGACCGTTCAAAGCTTCGTCCCCAGCGGAGTCGCCAAAAAGTGTGTTCGCACACGAACACGTCACCGTGTACCTCCAACGCCGAGGGTGATGCACCGCAGCTCCCGTCAAAGGAGAACCGGCCGGAAGCGCGATACGCAGGCAATCCGGCGGGCGCTTTTGAAGACCCGAAACCCCGCACGCCCGGGAGGGACCCCGTCTTGACGCGCGGCCGCGATGGGCTGCCCTAGGTCGACCTGATCGCCCCTAGGGCCTCGAGGATCATCGCCCTGCAACAAGAAGAACATACGAAGAACGAGGAAGAAGAAGAACTAGGGTTAAGGAGAAAAGATAAAAGATAAAAAGTGATAGATGATTTGATCGATTGTGTGTTGTTCAATCGGCCGTCACCCCTTACATATATATGAGGCGGCTGGACTTCCCGTACAAGAAAAGGACTCAAATCACGTCCAAATCATCAAAAGTTACCCTAACTCGGACTACGAGGGCCGGAACTCCCGGTCTGGCCCGGAACTTCCGGGCTGAAATTATATCAAGTAGCCCTCTTGCACTGAATCTGCAGGCTGCATACTACTTCAGATGACGATGGTCCCAAAAGCAAAGTTGTAGATCTTGCAATGGAGAAAAACTCTTCAGTTGATCACTTTTTCATCCGAGGTCATCTTCATGTCGAAATCAGCCACCCAAATCTGCAAACAATGTTAAAATTTCAGTCTTCGGGGCGCACCGTGTGCAAACTTTCGGTTTAGCCCGGAACCTCCCCGGAAGTTTTGTCCGGAACTTCCGGGGCAAACTTATGCAACACACCGTTTTGGCTCTAACTTTTCCATACGAACTCCTATTTAGAAGTTTTTTATATTGAAATCGATCATCTCGACGAGACGAAGACAATCCGTGTAGAAACATTTCTCATATGAGTCCATCTTGGGGTTGTAATCAGCTGAATAGTGTTCTGAATATAAAATCTGAGTACTTCAAACACAACTTCGGCCTTAGAGATGAGACCGGATGGCTATGGCCCAAATATGAAAATTTCTCCTTTTGACGATACGGAACTTTCTCACTTTGAGCACTTCTCCATTTGAGGCCATCTTAATTAAGTTCTTGTCCGTGTCAAAATCTGGTGTCAACACACATGTAGCATGTACACGTACGTACAGCGGCCAGGGTGCAAGAAAGTAAATATGGCCATGTACATACATACGGGCGGGGTCTTGAATGCCTACTCGTGCATACGTACGGGCCAGGGCTCGTGTACATGGCTTTCGCTGGGTCGAAACAGAGAAACTGCGTTGTCGTCGTGTTCATGGGGAGGCAACAGAATGTGTCGTGTTCATCGGGAGGCAACGGAACGCGTGTTGTTCATCGGGAGCCAACTGGCTTGGACAGAACAGCCGATGGAAGCGAGGCCTGGTGTACCATAGAACGGAGGAAACGGCCTTGTGTTCGACCGGCCACGGCTGAAACGGGATCCTATTCATCGGGAGGGGTCCGGCGTACCGCAAAACGGAGGAAACAGACCTCCTACAGTGGAAACGGGGCCCTGTTGATCAGGAGGGGCATGGCATACCGCAAAATAGAGGAAACAGACTTGTGTTGGAGCGCTACGGTCGAAACGGGGGTCCTGTTCATCGGGAGGTGTGTGGCGTACCGCAAGACAGGACTCTAGGGGATACTGTTCATCTCCACCATCGACCTACTCCTGCCTCCACGGGCTACTGTTCATCCACCGTCGACCTCCTCCAGCCTCCACCTGCGACTTTTCATCCACAGGCTCCTGTTCATCCAGCCTCCACCGTCTACTATTCAATCAGCCCTTTCCACGGGGTCCTGTTCAACCACCCCTCCATGGGCTACTGTTCATCCAGCCCTCCACGGGGTCCTGTTCATCCATCGGCTCAACCGATCGGAGTCCTATTCATCCAGCAGCAACGGCCTCTACTACCACGGGGTCTTGTTCATCCAACCCCCTACCGGGAACTGTTCATCCAAACCCCCCAACAATGCTCATTGTTCATCAAGAGGCAGCATTGATCGGCTTCAGTTAGCAATAGTGGCGAAGGAATCACTCGAGTTCAGTTAACAGCAAGGGATCGATCGATTGCTCGGGTTCAGTAACACGTAGCCTGCAGTGCAATCACTCGGGTTCAGTTAGAGCACAACACCTCGCACACACACGCATACGTACAAGAGAAACGTGCATCGCTCGGCCTCCGACCACCCACCGTTACCGGGAACTCCCCCGATATTTTCCTCGCCCTCGCTTCTACCATGGTTTTCTTCGTCATGGACGGCCCAAAGAATGTCATGCAGCTGCATCTCCGGCCCGCCTAGGACAAAAAGCCCATTTTCTGTCATGATTTTTTGTCATAGAAGTAGGAGCCCACCACATCTATGATGATACCGGATTTTGTCACAATTATCGTCATAGAAGTGTGATAAGCATGACAGGAAAAAATTTGTCCAGCCCAAAATGTCACGGATGTGTCTTTTTTTTGTAGTGATACTCTATTCCACTTGTAGTGCTACATCCATGGCTTGCACTCATGTATTGCGTGAGGGTTGAAATAGCTGAAGTGCGTTAAAAAGTATGAACCAATTGCTCGGCTTGTCATCGGGGTTGTGCATGATAAATACTTTGTGTTAAGAAGACACATCATGACAAGACTATATGATTTTGTAGGGATAGCTTTCTTTAGCATTGATATTTTGAAAGACATGATTGTTTATTGGGATGCCTGAGTATTGATGTCTTTATGTCAAATTATAGACTATTGCTTTGAATCACTTATGTCTTAATATTCATGCCATGATTAGATATATGATCAAGTTTATGTTAGGTAGCATTCCACATCAAAAATTATCTTTTTTTATCATTTACCTGCTCAAGAGCAAGCAGGAATTAAGCTTGGGGATGCTGATACGTCTCCTTCATATCTATAATTTTTGATTGTTTCATGCCAATATTATACAACTTTTACATACTTTTGACAACTTTTTATATGATTTATTGGACTAACTTATTGATCCAGTGCCCAGTGTCAGTTCCTGTTTTCTGCATGTTTTTTGTATCGCAGAGTATCCATATCAAACGAAGTCCAAATGCAATAAAATTTCACGGAGAATTATTTTGGAATATATGTGATTTTTGGGAGTTGGAATCATCGCAAATGGAGGCCCACACAGCCCACAAGACACCAGGGCACGCCTGGCTCGTGGTGGTGGGTTGTGCCCTCCTCGAACGTCAGTTGGAGCTCTACTTCGGGTGCAAGGAACCTTATATTCGGGGAAAAATCATGTTAAAATCTCAGCGCAATCGGAGTTACGGTTTTCGGCCAGATCTGGGGAACGCAAAACAGAAGAGAACAGAGAGGGAGATCCAATCTCGGAGGGGCTTCCGCCCCTCTGCGGTCATGGAGGCCATGGACCAGAGGGGAAACTCTCCTCCCATCTAGGGGGGAGGCCAAGGAAGAAGAAGGAGGAGGGGGCTCTCTCCACCTCTCCCTCGGTGGCGCCGGAGTGCCGTCGGGCAAGGATCGTGACAGCGATCTACATCAACAACTTTGCTACCGTCAACACCAACTTTCTCCCCCTCTATGTAGCGGTGTAACACCTTTCCCCCCCGCTATAATCTCTACTTAAACATGGTGCTCAACTCCATATGTTATTTCCCAATGATCTATGGTTATCCTATGATGTTTGAGCAGATATGTTTTGTCCTATGGGTTAATCGTGATCTTGATTGGTATGATTGTATATTTTATTTATGGTGCTGTACTACGGTGCCCTCCGTCTCATGCAAACATGAGGGGCCCTCGATGTAGGGTTTTGCAATATGTTCATGGTTTGCTTATTGTCAGTGTTGCGGGGGTGACAGTAGCCTAAACATGGATAGGTGGGTTATGGCGTATGTGAGTAAAAAGGACTTGATACTTAATGCTATGGTTGGGTTTCACGACCTTAATGATCTTTAGTAGTTGTGGATGCTTGCTAGAGTTCCAATCATAAGTGCATATGATACAAGTAGAGAAAGTATGTTAGTTCATGCCTCTCCCTCGTATAGAATTGCAAGAATGATTACTTGTACTTGTTATCGATTGCCTAGGGACAAATAGCTTTCTTGTTAACACAAACCATTTTACTAAACACCTAACTTTTATTATCTTTCAAAGTACTTCTAGTTTTATTCTTGCAAAGTAGTTCTAGCATCACACCTACAAAATATTTTCATACATGTTTCCGATAAAGCAAACGTCAAGTGTGCATAGAGTTGTATCGATGGTCGATAGAACTTGAGGGAATATTTGTTCTGCCTTTAGCTCCTCATTGGGTTTGACACTCTTATTTATCGAAGAAGGCTACAAACGATCCCCTATACTTGTGGGTTATTAGAGCCATCAGTGCCCACGAGGCACGAGGGCACGCCCACCCCCTGGGAGCGCACTCGTGGCTTGTGGGGCCCCTGGCCAGCCTCTGGTGCCCATCTTCTGGTATATAAGCCTGTTTGCACTAGAAAAAAATAGGGAGATGACTTTCAGGATGGAGCACCGCCATCTCGAGGCGGAACTTGGGCAGGAGCACTTTTGCTCTTTGGAAGAGCAATTTCGTTAGGGATACCTCCCTCCGGGAGGGGGAAATCAAAGCATACCATTGTCATCACCAACCACCCTCTCATCATGGGAGGACCAATCTTCATCAACATCTTCACCAACACCATCTCATCTCAAACCCTAGTTCATCTCTTGTATTCAATCTTTGTATCAAAACCTTAGATTGGTACCTATGGGTTGCTAGTAGTGTTGATTACATCTTGTAGTTGAGATAGTTGGTTTATTTGGTGGGAGATTATATGTTCAGATCCTTAGTGATATTCAATAACCCTCTGATCTTGAACATGAATATGATTTGTGAGTAGTTACTTTTCTTCTTGTGGACATGGGAGAAGTCTTGTCGTAAGTAATCATGTGAATTTGGTATTCGTTTGATATTTTGATGATGTGTATGGTGTTGCTTACTTTAGTGGTGTCATGTGAGCGTCTACTACATGAAACTTCACCATCTTTGGGCCTAAGGGAAGTAATTGTGGATTAGTATTATATGATGGGTTGCTAGAGTAACAGAAGCTTAAACCCTAGTTTATGCGCCATTTCGTAAGGGGCTGATTTGGATCCACATGTTTCATGCTATGGCTAGATTTGTCTTAATTCTTCTTTCATAGTTGCGGATGCTTGTGAGAGGGGGTAATCATAAGTGGGGGTAATCATAAGTAAGAAAAGCACCGTTCCACCCACATATATCAAATTATCAAAGGAGCGAATGCGAATCAAACAAACATGATGAAAGTGACTAGATGAAATTCCCGAGTGCCCTCAAGAATGCTTTGCTTATTGTAAGAGATTGTTCCGGCCTGTCCTTTTCTACAAAAAACATAGGTCTATCTTGCGGCACCTTTGTTACCATAACTAGTTATTTCTCGTTACAAATTATCTTGCTATCAAACTACTTATTACCGATAATTTCAGTGCTTGCAGAAAATACCTTGCTGAAAACCACTAGTCATTTCCCTCTGTTCCTCGTTGGGTTCGACACTCTTACTTATGGAAAGGACTAATATTGACCCCCTATACTTGTGGGTCATGAAGACTCTTTTCTGGCGCCATTGCCGGGGAGTGAAGCGCCTTTGGTGAGTGGAATTCCCTAAGGAATCATTTATATTACATGCTGAAATTTACTATCACTTGTTACTACGGAAAATAATCCTTTGAGGGGTTTGTTCGTGGTATCTTCACCTCGACCAGAATCACAAAGAGTTTCTCCTCAACCTACAACACCTACTGAAAATATTTATTATGGGATTTCTTTGGGTATGATAGAGAAACTGCTAGCTACTCCTTATGCAGGAGATGGAGCAATACATCATGATATGCACCTAATCTATGTGGATGAAGTTTGTGGATTATTTAAGCTTGCAGGTCTATCTGGAGATGAAGTTAAGAAGAAGGTTTTCCCTTTTATCTTTGAAGGGAAAGTCATTCACATGGTATAGGCTATGTGATGATTTTGGAATGTAGGATTGGAACCAATTGAGATTGGAATTTCATCAAAAGTTTTATCCTATTCATCTAGTTCATCGTGATTGGAATTATATACATAATTTTTGGCCTCGCGAAGGATAAATTATCGCTCAAGCTTGGGGGAGGCTTAAGTGCATGACGTACACATGCCCCAATCATGAGCTCTCAAAAGAAATTATCTTACAATTTTTTTATGCTCGGCTTTCTCATGATGATCAAACCATGTTCGATTCTTCTTCAATTGGTTCTTTTATGAAGAAAACTATTGAATTCAGATGGGATCTTCTAGAAAGAATTAAACACAACTCTGAAGATTGGGAACTCAACAAAGGTAAAGAGTCAGGTATAATTCTTAAGTTTGATTGTGTCAAATCTTTTATGGATACTCATGCATTTCATAAGTTCACCACTAGACATGGACTTGACTTTGAGATAGTAGCTTCCTTTTGTGAATCATTTTCTACTCATGTTGATCTCCCTAAGGAGAAGTGGTTTAAATATCATCCACACATTAATAAAAAATTGAAGAACTTTTTATAATTAAAGATGAAACTATCATTTATAATGGTCATCCAATTATGCCTTCCGCTTATATTGAGAAACCACCTTTTCTGTTAGGATAAAGGAACATGCTAAAGTTTCAACTGCGGTTAATAAAAGTGATATTAGACCACCTAGACCCTCTGAACATATTAAAGTTGAACCTAATGTTGCTTCTGTTAAAGATCTCTTGGTCGGTAATATTGATGGGCATGTTATTTACTTCTGTGATGAAGCTACTAGAATGGCTAAACCCGATCCTAAAGATAAGAATAAGCATGTTGTTCGCATGCCTGTTGTCTCAATTAAAATAGGAGATAATTGTTACCATGGCTTATGTGATCTGGGTGCTAGTGTGAGTGCTATTCCGTTTACCTTATATCAAGAGATTAAGAATGATATTGCGCCGGTTGAGATAGAAGATATTAATGTTACTATTAAACTTGCGAATAGGGATACTATTTCATTGCTTGGGATTGTTAGAGATGTTGAAGTCTTGTGTGGAAAAATAAAATACCCTGTTGAATTTCTAGTTCTTGGTTCTCCACAAGATGATTTTTGTCCCATTATATTTGGTAGACCTTTCTTAAATACAGTTAATGCAAAGATTGGTTGCAACAAAGAAACTGTCACTGTTAACTTTAGTGATGTATCTCATGAGTTTAATTTCTCTAAATTCTGTAGGCAACCTCATGATAAGGAATTGCCTAGTAGAGATTAAATTATTGGTCTTGCTTCTATTGCCGTACCTCCTACTGCTTCGTTAGAACAATATTTGCTAGACCATGAAAATGATATGCACATGAATGAAAGAAATGAAATAGATAAGATGTTCTTTGATCAACCACCTATCCTTAAACAACTGCTTGATACATTGAAATATGCTTATCTTGATGAAGATAAGATATATTGATAACCCACAAGTACAGGGGATCGCAACAGTTTTTGAGGGTAGAGTATTCAACCCAAATTTATAGATTCGACACAAGGGGAGCCAAGGAATATCTGAAGGTATTAGCAGCTGAGTTGTCAATTCAACCACACCTGCAGATTAATTATCTAAAGCAAAGTGATCAGTAGCAAAGTAGTATGATAGTTTTGATAATAGTAGCAGCAGCAACAGTAATGGTAACTGTGATAATAGCAGTAGTAACTTAGCAAGATCAATATGAGATAAATTCATAGGCATTGGATCAGTGAATTTTTGGATGATATTCATCATGAGACAGTTATAACCTAGGGCGATATGGCACTAGCTCTAGTTCATCAATATAATGTAGGCATGTATTATAACGCCCCAAGACCTGAGCTTCAGATGCCTTCCAAGGTTTCCGGGTTTCGTCGTGTGATTTGTTTGGTCCGTTGCATTTCATCTTTGCATCATGTGCATTGCATCATGTCATCACGCAACCCGTTTTAAAACTCACTAAATAAATTGCATGGATCTTCGGTCCATTTAAACCGAGGGAATTCACATGGTGATTCTCTTTATAACATATCCTCCCGATATTAGGGAGCTATATCAAATCTTCCATTTTTGGATTCACCTATAACACACTTGCAATTTATCACATGCCCTTTTCCGCTTCAAGTTTGGTCCCCAAACCTTTCCGGCAATTTCTTTCGTCACTTCCCCGAGCTCCACCTAAATTCTCAACATTTCTGGTGCACTTCAAAACCCTAGCCCTAGTTCAAACCATTTGATTAAACTCAAATGAGTTTGAATTCATATCTTCGGATCTTGCCACTTCTAATTTTCTCAGACCATGCCCATTTTTAAGAGTCCGGGAAAATTGTCCTCGTGCCCAGATTCTGCCCCTACCGTCTCTTTCTTTTCCTTCTCTTTCTCTGTTTTTGTTTTAAAAAGGAAAAGAGTGAGAGAGGAGGAAAGCCAGCCCAGCTGGGCCTCCCTTCCTCACGCACCGGCCCAAGGCCAGGCCCAATCAGCAGCGAGCCGCACCCCACTCCTTTTTCTAACCCTAGCCCGATCCCCTCGTCATCTCCCTCTCCCTCGTTTCTCTCCCCTGCCGCCGCCAGGAAGCCGATTCTCTCGATCCCTGGCCTCTCCCTCGACTCCCTCCAGCGCCGCCGCACGCCCGTAGCCAGCGCCAGAGGAACGCCCGCGCCCGTTCTGCTACAAGATGCGCCATAGGCCATGCCTTGACTGGATCCTGCAGCCCCGCGCTGTCCATCTCGTGAACCACGCCGCCCCATCAACCCACCTCGTCCTCGCGTCTCCCTTCCTCGTCCCTCACCCGAGCTCCTGGAGCCCGAGCCGTCCCAGAGCGTCTCCTCCTTGCTGCTTCGCTTGTCGCCGAGCAGGAGCTCCGCCGCCTCAACTCCTGGTCCGGCCGCCATCAGGAGCTCCCTCCCCGACCTTCGGCCTTGTCCAGGCCATCCCCATCGTCGCATCTCCAGCCGCGTCGACTCGCCGCCTCCCTTTCCATTCACCGGAGCCCAAGTCCAGTGCCGCCTGCCGTCGTGATCCCGTCGTTCGTTGCCCGTTCCTCGCAGGGTTTTGCTGCAGCTACTCCGGCGAGCTCCAGCATCTCCCTTCTGCACCTTCCGGCGACCCCACCGTCCGGCCGTCGTGTTCTCATCTCCAGCCACCTACACCTCACCTCCTCTTCACAACGTCTATTGTGCTGCTCGCTTTGGTCGTCGTTGCGCCTCTGTTCGTCGTCGTTTTCACCATGAGCACCATGCCCACTTCCTGCCACTGCTCACGCACCGCCCGGCCTTGCTGCTGCCCACCAGAGGCCTTTTTGGCTCATGTTGTTTTGGATCAACAAGGACGAGAACGTCAAGTACCACGACTTCGCCTCTTGCTCGGCAAGTACCGCACCGAACGCCAAGTACCAGGATGTCGAGGACCCGCCAAGTTCATCTACGTGCGTGTACGACTACATATCCGGGATGCGTCTAGAACCTCTCCGAACAAACGTGAATGACTGTCGTTGCAATAACGGTACTGGAGAGTCCGAAGACCCCAAGTACCTCGACAACCCTGAAGGGATTCGAGTTCATCAAGTTCACCTTCGAAACGGGTACCACCACCGACGACTGAGACCCTGGATTCGACAAGTTCCTCACGGTGACCCTAAACATCTACGGGACATGCACGACTTTGAACCGTGTACCACGTCGAACATGTATGGCTACAAGACAAACCGGCAAAACCCTGAACGACTACCGCCGCCGAAGTTTGCGAGTACAACTACTTCCCCTTCGACACGTGTACCCCTACCGCCGAACTCAATCTGTTCCGTTAATGCATGCTTCGAAGGTATAACCCCGGGACGACCGTCTGTGAACAAATGCTTGTGTTGTATGAGATGCATGTTTGGATGTTGTATCCTCCCGCGAACGCTACTTGTTTTCCCCGCTTGGCACCGTCGTCGACATGTGGGAACCCGGTTACCGGAATCACCCCACCTTCTATCGCATGTCACGCTTCCGTCACTTTTCCTTTTGTACCGGTATCTCCGTGAGCTACCGGAACCGATATGGTGTCGTGACATCATTTTTGGATTCGTCGCCGTGGCACCCTTTCTTTCCACCACGGTGACAAATGCTTCATAATGTTCTTATCAACATTTTCATAAAAATCGCATAAACTTGTCCATGTCATCCGCATCATGATAACAACAATTAAAATGTTTAAATTGTTGTTGCAATAAATTACTAAGGCATATGGGGATTTACCGGATTTGTTGTTTGTTATATCCTACCCCATTTAAATTGGTTAGATGGTATAGTTTTTGTTATGCTTCACCTCTTGCCATGTGAATCAACATTTAATATTGTTGAGTACCTAAACGAGAGAGAACTAAATAATTGACGTGGTGTTTCACCAATATGCAACCCGTTGCATATTGAGCTCCACTTAATTTGTAGTATTGTTTGTTGCACTTTGTCATGCCATGTATCATTAAACCAGACATGCATCATACTTGATTTTGCATCATGCCATGTTTATGTCATGGTTGTTTACTATGTTGTTTGCTTCTTTCCGGGTGCTTCTCTCGTTAGCTTCAGTTTCGTTCCGGAGTTGTGAGGATCCGTTCGACTACGTCCGTTTGTCTTCTTCTTGGACTCGTTCTTCTTCCTTGCGGGATCTCAGGCAAGATGACCATACCCTCGAAATCACTTCTATCTTTTCTTGCTAGTTGCTCGCTCTTTTGCTATGCCTATGCTATGATACCTACCACTTGCTTATCATGCTTCCCATATTGTGAAGCCAAGCCTCTAAACCACCCTGCCCTAGCAAACCGTTGTTTGGCTATGTTACCGCTTTGCTCAGCCCCTCTTATAGCATTGTTAGTTGCAAGTGAAGATTGGAGTTTGTTCCTTGTTGGAACATGGATATTTTGTTGGGATATCACAATATCTCTTATTTAATTAATGCATCTATATACTTGGTAAAGGGTGGAAGGCTCGGCCTTATGCCTGGTGTTTTGTTCCACTCTTGCCGCCCTAGTTTCCGTCATATCGGTGTTATGTTCCCAGATTTTGCGTTCCTTACGCGGTTGGGTTATAATGGGAACCCCTTGATAGTTCGCTTTGAATAATACTCCTCCAGCAAGGCCCAACCTTGGTTTTACCATTCGCCACCTAGCCTTTTTCCATTAGGAGTCACGCATCCCAGGGGTCATCTTTATTTTTAAACCCCCGGGCCAGTGCTTGTCTAAGTGTTGGTCCAACCCAGAGCACCGTGCGGGGCCGTCCCTTGGCAACTTGGGTTACGTTGGCTCCAGTACGCTTAGCTTATCTGGTGTTCCCTGAGAATGAGATATGTGCAGATCCTATCGGGATGTCGGCGCATCGGGTGGTCTTGTTGGACTTGTTTTACCATTGTCGAGGATGTCTTGTAACCGGGATTCCGAGCCTGATTGGGTCTTCCCGTTAGAAGGAATATCCTTCGTTGACCGTGAGAGCTTGTGATGGGCTAAGTTGGGACACCCCTGCATGGTTTTGAACTTTTGAAAGCCATGTCCACGGTTATGGGCAGATGGGAATTTGTTAACGTACGATTGTAGAAAACCTGAAGTTGACCTTAATTAAAATACATCAAGCGCGTGTGTTACCGTGATGGTCTCTTCTCGGCGGAGTCCGGGAAGTGAACACGGTGTTGGAGTTATGCTTGACGTAGGTTGTTCTAGGATCACTTCTTGATCATAGTTTTATCGATCGTGCCTTGCCTTCTCTTCTCGCTCTCTTTTGCGTATGTTAGCCACCATATATGCTAGTCGCTTGCTGCAGCTCCACCACATAACTTTGCCTTACCCATAAGCTTAAATAGTCTTGATCGCGAGGGTTTGAGATTGCTAAGTCCCCGTGACTCATAGTTACTTCCAAAACCAGTTTGCAGGTGCCGATGTTACCGAGCAAGTGACGCAACCAAGCTCAAGGAGGAGCTCGATGAAGTTCCTGTTCATTGGGTTGTTCCGTTTCCAGTTGGTCAGTAGTGGAGCCCAGTCAGGACGATCGGGGATTTGTGTAGCATTTGGGGTAGTCTTCTTTTATTTTGGTTCCGTAGTCGGACATTGATTGTATCTGGTTGATGTAATGCTTTATTCATGTAATTGTGTGAAGTAGCGATTGTAAGCCAACTATGTATCTCTTTCCCTTATGTATTACATGGGCTGTGTGAAGATTACCTCACTTGCGACATTGCTTTCAATGCGGTTATGCCTCTAAGTCGTGCTTTGACACGTGGGAGATATAGCCGCACCGAGGGCATTACATGTATTCTGTAAATAGTCATATGTGCTTTATAAAAAGAACTTGCATGACATCTTTTGTCCTACCCTCTCGTGGCAGCGGGGTCCATATTGGAAACTAAGGGATATTAAGGCCTCCATTTAATAGAGAATTGAAACAAAGAATCAACACATGGTGAATACATGAACTCCTGAAACTACGATAATCACCGGAAGAAGTCTCAGTCATTGTCACAACGGGGTTACCAGATAATAAGACATAGCAGGTGAGTATAACTTGCAAGTTCAGATCTAGAACATGGATATAATGGTGATAACATAAACGGTGCAGATCTGAAATCATGGCACCCAGGCCCAAAGTGACAAGCATTAAGCATGGCAAAGTCATAGCAACATCAGTCTAAGAACATAGTGGATAATAGGGACCAAGCCCTAATAAAACTAACTCGATTACATGATGAATCTCATCCAACTCCTCACCGACCAGCGAGCCTATGAAGGAATTACTCACTCCCAATGGGGATCATCATGGAATTGGCGATGGAGAAGGGTCGGTTATTTCGAAGAACGAAGATCCCCCTCTCCGGAGCCCCAAACAGACTCTAGATCTGCCCTCGTGAGGAAGAACAGGGCTTGGCGGCGGCTCCGTCTTGTGGATCGCGATAATTCTTTCTCCCTGACTTTTTTCTCCGAAAATAGGATTTTATATCATTGGTTTCAGGGTCTGCGGGGTCACCAGGTGGGGACAACCCACCTGGGCGCGCCAGGACAGGGGGCGCGCCCTGGTGGGTTGTGCCCACCCAGGTGCCCCTCTCCGGTGGATCTTGGCTCCAGAAATTCTTATTTATTGTATAAAAAATCCTCGCGAAGTTTCGTTCCATTCCGAGAACTTTTATTTCTGCACAAAAACAATACCATGGTAGTTCTGCTGAAAACAGCGTCGGTCCAGGGTTAATTTCATTCACATCATGCAAATTAGAGTCCAAAACAAGAGGAAAAGCGTTTGGAAAAGTAGACACGTTGGAGACATATCAACTTCCCCAAGCTTAAACCTTTGCTTGTCCTCAAGCAATTCAGTTAATAAACTAGAAGTGAAAAAGAAAAAGTTTTACGAACACTTTTGCTCTTGTTTGCATAAATAAGCTTAAATAGCACCCAGGTTTTCAGCCAACATTATAACTAACCATGCCGACAATAACTCTTAAAGATTATATTACCTCATATCAATGACATAATCAGCTAGCGAACAATAATAAGACATCTCGAACGGCAACAGGTTGTCAAAAGAACCATGATATAATATGACAATAGTGGTATCTCGCTAGCCCTTTCTGAGACTGCAAAACATAAATGAAGAGAACCTCCAAAGTCCAAGCAACGACTAAACATTGTAATTCATGGTAGAAAAGATCCAGTCATGATGCACCCAACACTAGCTACACACAATGCATAAGTCATGACAGCCATGCTCTCTCAGTTTCTAGCGCTTGTTTTAGAAGGTGATGACACAACATAAAGGTAAATAGATAGTGCCTTCGCAAAGGGAAGAAGTGATTTGCAGAGGTGCTAGAGCTCAAAATTTTAAAACAGAGATAAATGATATTTTGAGACATGCACCCTTCTCATTTACTTCACGACTATTAGTTATCAATATCTCCCACGCTAAATAGGCTAGTGGCGGTTCCCAAGCGATGAAAGTAAAGGTTTTGACCCCATTGGGAGTTTTTGTTTGATTATTCGAGCGATTAACTCTTTTTGTATTTTGCAGTTTGGGACTGGGCATCCCTATTATAGCCCTTTTCTCGTGCGATGGCGAGTGAATAAACACTCGACCTAAGAATAACCCGCTTAGCATGGAAAATACCGACTACCTCCTGTCGTTCCATGAACGATCCAGGCACACAAAAAGGATATTTTTAGAAGTTTTTTAGAGGTGGCACATGAAAATTTACTTAGGACGATAGGGTAATACCACATATAGGTAGGTATGGTGGACACATCTGAAATAACTTTGGGTTGAAGGTTTTTGATGTACAAGCAGAATTCCCACTTAGGACCGAAGGCTAGCGATTAGATTGAGAAGCGGCCAGCTAGAGAGCAACCATGATCATGATCATGCATTATGCGTAAGTAACATTGGACACTAGCATGAGTAGGATATGAACACCATGAACATAATATCATACAAGCTATGTTGGTTTTGATTCAACTACATGCATGAACATGTGCCAAGTCAAGCCACTCGAACATTCAGAGGAGGATACCATATCATCATACTACATCACAATCATTTTAACGCAACGTTTATATCCAAGATAAATCATTATTCACTCCCAGCTACTTATGCATGGCATGAGAAACTGTAATCTCTAATTGTCATTGCAAACATGTTTAATCATAATGGCCTGAATCATGGATACTAGGTTAAACATATTTACACAAACAGAATAAGTCGAGTTCATAGCAGTTTCTCCCTGCCACAGCTAGTTCATCGAATATCATCATTATTGCCTTTCACTTGCACGACCGAACTATGTGAAAATAATAATGGTGCAAGTGTGCCATGGACTAAGTTAGAATCTGCAAACATTTTATTCAGCAGGAGAAGACAAGGTAAAATGGTCTCTTTATTAGTTCAACAATTGTTCATATGAGAGCCACTCAACATTTTCATCGTGGTCTTCTCCTCGGGACAACTCGAATAAAAGAAAATAAATTCAGAGAAACACACTAAAACATTTTTGGAGTTTTTGGTTTCTTGAACTAGCAAATAAAAGGGGAAAGCAAAAACGAGAAAAACTATTTACATGAGAAAGCTCCCAACAAACAAAAGAAGAACAAGGAAATCTTTTTGGGTTTTCTTTTTAATACTACAGCTAAGCATGCATGGAAAATAAACTAACTACAACTTTTTTTTGGTTTTTCTAAAGTTTTTCAAACACACAAGAAGAACGCAAGAAAAATAAAATTTAAACATGGATGATACAATGAAAAAGTTTGAACACTGACAAGATGAATAAGTGAACATGAATGTAATGTCGTTGAGGAACACGTACTGCCCCAAGCTTAGGATTTTGGCCAAACTTGGTAGTAGATCATAAGTCTAGATGGTAGTAGGGGTACTGAGGAGCGGGCATCCACTGATCCCACTATGGAGGCTCCTCATGTGCTGTCTCCACAGCTGCCTGAGCATTCGAGTAGGCGATGATGTCCGCAGGCATGATCTTATATCCGCCCTTGGCAACAGAATCAAACAAGGCAGGGGCAGGCAACAAAATAATATCATGAGTTTCAACAATAAAGACCTGGTTATAAGGAATAGGAATATCAGGATAATCATGTGCAACAAATGATGGTGTTCCATGGCTGGACGGTCTAGATAAACCTTGGTCAGAGGGTAATCATGAGGGCGTATCCCAACATTAAAGTGGGACGCCAAGCGAGTAGCATAAATCCCTCCATGTATTTTACCCTAAGATTTATTAAGATGGAGGCGACAAGCCACAATAGCTCCCAAGCTATAAGTGTTGTCGCCCTCTAATGCACGATGAAAAATAGCAAGGTCTGGTGAGCTGAGCGCTCCCACCTTCTCCCTAGCAAGCAAGCATTTTGCAATGAAAAGTGCAAAGTAATGAACAACAGGAAAAATGCAAGCCAGCGGCAGTGGTAGCTGACACCCCTCTCTCATCTCCCACTATCAAAGTGTGATAAAAGGCCTCGAACCCAGTTGTTCTAGGCTTGGCCAAGCTCCCATCAGAAGGGATCATGCATATGTCACAAAATTCAGTAAGTGGTATCTGATGGTTTTCAGCATATAAATCAAAGCTATATTCAGGAGGATTATTCCTAGGCAGGAAAGTAAAGCTCCGAACAAAAATGTTTGTGACGATTTGGTGCTGTTTACACTCATATGCGATGAAATCGGTGAGGCCGGCATTAGCAGCATATTGCATGAACTCCTGAAGGATTCTAGCCTCTTTCAGGAACGAGGTGTGCGGCCATTCACACGGCCGTACCTCCTTCAACCTCCGAGGGTGGAAATCACTATTAGATGACTCTCCAATAACACCCTTGGAGTTCTTCTTGGAGCCAAACTTCCTAAAGATATTCGTGATTTTCCTATGAACAAAATTCTGAAATTTATTAGCCCACAAAATTTTTTCAACAAAACTTCACAAAAATGATACCAACTACTCATAGGGATACATAGAGGCCATAGCAAGCATTCAAACTACTTAGAACACTAAGAATTCAACATGCAAGCACATCTATAGCAGCACCAAGAGTAGCTAATTATTTAAAAAATAAACCATTAAAACAAAAACTAATTGGACAAACGGAGGAGTCACATACCAAGCAACAATCCCCCGAAACAGTTTCGAAAACGGAGCTTCGAACAAAGAGATCAAAATCTGTGGGTTTGAGAGCAAGAACACTGGAGAGAGAGTAGTGGAGATTTTTTCTGAAGGTAGGTGATGATGTGGTGTAAAGAGATAAATGAGGGGGTCCATTTGGGGACCACAACCCACTAGGGAGCGCCTGGGGGTCCTGGGGCACCCAGGTGGTTTGTGCCCACCTGGTGCACCTCCCTCTGATGTTATTTGCACCAAAAATATTAAATATTCAGAAAAAAATCATATTAAATTTTTAGGGCATTCTGAGAACTTTTATTTTTGGGTCATTTTTTATTGCACGGGAAAATCATAAAACAGACAAAACATGGCATTTTATTTTATTTAACTAATAAAAATAGAGAATAAAAAGTAGGGATAGAAAGTAGTTCTTACTAAATTCATCGACTTCATATTGTTCAAAAATGATCGATTAATAATGTTGATCAAGTCTTATTAACAACCAGTTTCGATTAGCATGAAACCGAAGAACTTTCATGAATCACTAAGTTACCTCAATGGGGATATGAATGTCCCCAACAATAAGCATTTCATATTTATTTTTGACAGTAGGTAGAGGTATTTGAAAACTTCCAATAGTGATTGTCGGAGATTTTTCAATAACATTAATACCATTCACTTGGAATTGTTTCTTCAGAAAGTGCACTGTATGCTCATTACCATTCATACGAAAAGCGACCTTGCTTTTATTGCAATCAATAACAGCCCCTGCAGTATTCAAGAAGGGTCTACCAAGGATAATCGACATGGTGTCATCCTCGGGCATCTAAAGTATAACAAAGTCAGTCAAAATAGTAACATCAAAATATCTTTGCAGTTGATTTGTCAGTCATTTGCAAAGATATTTCAGTAGGTGTGGGTTTATTCAAATCAAGTCTTTTATATAAAGAGAAAGGCATAACACTAACACCAGCTCCTAGATCACAAAAAGCAGTTTTCACATAATCCTTTTTGATGGAGCAAGGTATAGTTGGTATTCCGGGATCTCCAAGTTTTTTAGGTACTCCATCTTTAAAAGTAAAATTAGTAAGCAAAGTGGAGATTTCAGCTTCTGGTGTTTTTCTCTTATTTGTGATGATGTCTTTCATATACTTTGCATAAGGAGGCATTTTCAAGATATCAGTCAAGCGAGTACGCGAAAAGACTGGTCTTAGCATTTCAGCAAAGCGCTCAAATTCTTCATCATCATTCTTTTTAGTTGACTTAGGTGGAAAAGGCATAGGTTCTTGATCCCACGGTTCTATTTCTTTACCATGTTTTCTAGAAATGAACTCTCTTTTATCATACCTTTTATTCTTAGGTTGTGGGTTATCAAGATCAATAGGTGGTTCTATCTCAACATCATTGTTTGGTTCTTTATTATTTGGTTGAGAGTATTCATGAACATCAGCATTATCTTTTTCATTATCACTAGGTGAGTGTTCGTTACCAGACTGAGTTTCAGCATTAGAGATATAAACTACATTATCTTTGTCGGGAGGTTTCTCTATTTCAGGTTCACTAGGAGCATGCAAAGTCCTATCATTCTTCTTCTTCTTTTGTTGCACTATTGTTTGCTCTTTGTGAATCTTGTTTAATTCTTTTTGTGTGTCCCTCGGGATAAAGTGGTTCCTGAGTCATTTTACCTCCACTAGTTGCAACTCTAACAGCAAAGTCATGTATATTATTATTCATTTCATCAAGCAAATCTTGTTGATATTTAGCAACTTGTTCTAACTGAGTTTGAACCATAGAAGCATGTTTAAATAAAAAGTCACTCAAGCGAGCAATCATATCATAATTGTATTTCAATTGTTTCATAACATTTGCATTGAAGTGATCTTGTTATCTAATATAATTTTCAAACTCATAAAGGCATTGACTAGGATGCATATTGTGAGGATTGTCATTATCATTGAACTTCATAAGAGAATTTACCTGTACCACCTTAGGAGGTGGTGATGTATTAAGCCCATGTATTTCTTCAATAGGAGGTAAATTTTTAACATCCTCATCTTTAATACCTTTTTCCTTCACAAATTCCTTTGCCTCTTGCATATCTTCAGGACTGAGATATAATATACCCCTCTTCTTCGGAGTGGGTTTAGCTGGTGGTTAAGGAAGAGTCCAATCATCATAATTTTTCAATACGTTATTCAATAATTCTTCAGCTTGACCAACAGTTCGTTCCCTGAAAGCACAACCATCACAACTATCTAGGAAGCCCCTTGTGACACCCCGAGACCGACGCTCTAGAAGCCTTCCTTGTTCTTCATTGCCGTCGTGTGTTTTATTTTTTGTTGTTGTTGCATTTCGTCATGTCATCATGCATATTGCATCGCATGTTTTCAAAAACTTGCATCCGTTGATAGTTTCCGCTTCTTCCTCGTCTTTGTTGACCCTTCTCAGACCGACCATTCTTTTGTTGCCCGACCGTTTGACCCTCTCTACACAATACTCAAACCCCTTGCGTGCATCCGAAAGTTGTCCCGAAGACGACCCGGGCAGTCGTCACTATTGGATTCAGATCATCCCCAAACACCCCTAAAACATCTGCGATTATTTGTTTGCTCTCCCAAAGCATTTTATTCTCGACTGTCCGATTACGATCGGAGGGACAATATAGTCTTACCCTAACCCACCTACTATATATAGCCGATGCATTTCTAGACCAAACCCTATTTTCTAGGGATCCTCCCCTATCCACTCGTTGTCGCCGCCACTCCATCGAATCCACATCGGGATCCACCCAGTATCCACCTCGTCTTCAGCCACCCACCAACCAGAGTAGCGCGCGACCTTCCCTGCCCGCATCCCACCGAGATCCATCTCCACCAACCGGACTCCACCCGAGCCTTCCCGTCGATCCACCCATCCACCTCGAGCACCCGTAGGTGCCTCTACCCGCGCGCCATCGGAGCCTGAGCCACCACCGCGTCGTCCTTCGTCCTTGCAGCCATCTTCGCCTATGACCATAGAAGCTCCTCCCGAGCGGGAATGCTCGTGCCCGAGGCCCCAGCTGGCCCAAGTTCCTCCGCCTAAAACACCGGGGCAGCAGGACCGCCCCTTCCTCACCTCGCATCGCACCATCGTCCGTGAACACGAGGGACATTGCCGCCACCCCGATTTGTTGTTGCGCCGTCAACGTCGTCGGGGAACGCCGGATCCATCCATCCCTATCATCTGCTAGCCCCGCCTCTGCTTTGAGTCTCCCCATGCCGCTCAAAACCTCCGTGCCAAGTTCCCACTGCCGCCGCGAGCCACCTCTTCTGCATCTTCACTCTTCAGCGAGGACGAGGCCAGCGCCAAGTCCCTCTGTGACACTCCAAAATTTTAATTTGGTTTTTATCAAAAACTTTGTGGTTTTTGAAAAGAGGCCATTTAATTTTTTTTCCAGAAAAACCTTCCTCTTAAAAACTTCCTTTGCTTTGGCAAGGATTTTATTTTTTTCAAACTTTGGTGTTTGATCTTTTGAAACTTCTTCTCTGTTGGTTCCCTCTCAAATTTATTTTGGGAGTTTAATCTTTTTCTTTTAAAAAGAAACTCTATGAAAAACTTGGGATTTTCATATCTTGAAAACCACCCATGACTTTGCATTTTGCCCATGTGGTAAAACCCCTCCAAAACCTCCCCTACTCCTTGTGATCAACCTAAGTTCTCTATCCCAACTAATCCAAGCAAGTTTTGGATTTTATTCTAATTATTTTTCCTCTCAAATCATTTCTGAAAATTATTTGGAGCCTGAGTGATTTTCAAAGCAAGTACCCTATTGCATTTGAGTTTTGACCTCAAACCAACTCTCCTGGATAGTCCTTTGTACCCACAACCCAGAACCATCTTGATCCACTCCTCCTGTTTTCAAATTTTTCAAAATTCAGTCTCTGCAAGTTTGGACCAGATTGGCCAAATTTGATGAAATTCATATCTACACTGCTCCAAAAATTCCACCAAAATTCAGGCAGCCTACTGGAGCAATGAGTAGCCACTCCACCAAAAATCAGCTCAAGGAAAAATCACCAGAGGCCAAATTCATTCTGTCGAACACCTTGCATGCACTGTTGCTGTTCAAAATTCAGAAAATTCAGACTTCAGTGTCATTTTGCGTTCATCAGCTTCACTCACGCGTTCACAGTGCACTTGGCACGTTCCTCGCCGCCTCTTCCTACTGTCTGGAGCACCACACGCGCACTTGGCCTCTTCCTGGCGTCGGTGGCACGATGGCCCGCCCTCGCCAGCGTCTTCTGCGGCGTCGGGACCTCCCGTGGCGGCCGACAGGGGACAAGAACGGCGGCTGAATGCCGTTCCGCACCGCACATCTCCCCTCTGCTCTCCGCGTGGCCTCATGCGTGCCAGCGCACGCCCGTGGCACCGCCACCGTGGCGCGGCAAGCACGGAACGTGCTCCCTGCCGCCGACGGGCCGCGCCACCCCCGTTTCGTCGAGCTCGCCCCTAGTACCAAATCCCAGCCTGTTTAGCACCTAAATGGAACCGGTGGACCTCAACGGCGATGCCCAAGCCCCTAATCCCACTGCACATCCACAACACCGCCGTAATCACTCGCCGGAGATCCCCGTTCACGGCAACCGCCTCGGGCCGCCTATAAAAAGGGCCCCCGAGCTCACCCTCGTGCACGCATCATCACCACTCCTCACCAACGCCACGCCAGGACACTAGGAGGACCTCGAGGAGGTCTCCTCCCCCAACTCCGGCCGCCCCGATCCGCCTCGGCCTCCACCACGATTCGCTCCGGTGAGGCCATCTCCGGCGCCCAAACCCCGTCCGTTACCCTCTCTAGCTACCAGGAGCCTAACCCCCTCTTCAATTTGATCTTCACATCTCTCTCCGACGAGTCCCTCGACCACCTGAGCCGCCGTCCGCCGGAGCAAAGCTCGCCGTCGACGTGGTACTCGCCGGCGACCACCACCACCACCAATCGACGCCGAATGGCGCCCTGAGCATGGAGGTACCCTCCGATCCCCCTGCCTCGCCGTTGATCGCCGCCGGCGACCACCGCGGCTCTCGGGCGCCGACGAGCTTTGTCCCCCCCTTTTTGAAAGTTCAAACCTGACGAGTGGGACCCCACCGTCAGCCTCTCTGCCCTCTCTATTGAATCGTTTTCTGAAAGCGCCTTCGGGCAAAATGCGTTTTCCCTTTGGGCTGGCGTAGTTTCTGCCGAAGCGTTTTCTGTTTTTATAAGCTACCCCCTGGAAATCTTCTGTTTCATTACAGATGAGTCCCTGGACAAAAACCCTTATAACTTTTAAACAGAAAAGTATTTTTGATTGATTCTTTTTCTGTTCTCTTTAAATTTTTGTCTAGTTTTTTATCAGATTTATTTGAAAAATATTTGGAATATTTTTGTGCACTCCTTGGTATTTACGATAGCGCATATATTTTCTTTATACCGTAGATACCGAAGGAGGTGACGGAGCCGCGAACTTCACCGAGCTAGGCTCCGACTACTCTGAACCAGGCAAGCATGTTTGAACTTTTGATATGATGAGTGTCTTGGCATGTTTTGCATTTAGTTAGTTTCATGGCATGTTGAGGAACATATCGATGAACGTTATTTTATGCAATATTGAGGTAAGTGAGTTCGATGATCCATAAGTGGATGAATATGAGTATGAATGGCCATGTGTTGGCATGAGGATGGGTAAGATGGCAGTGTCGTAGCATGCCAGTCTTATGCCAGACCATGTAACTTCAGTGTCAAACCGTATCGGTCCAGTTCCTCTCATTTCCTTCCCTGTACTACCACATGTTTTCCGCAAGGAATATGGTTTAGTAAGTTGCAAATCGCTTTTTTGGTACACACCAAAAGGAGAGGCCGTGATGATGGTTCCATGGCCCTGGATTAAAGCCAGTCATCTGGTCAGGGGGCATGGGTGTTTCCAGTTGGGACCGAGAGGGGGGCACCCCTTAGAGCGCGCGTATATAAATTTGATCCCATGCTATTCGAGATTGTGATCTCCCCGTCTCAAAAGTTTTTCTTGGATGATGTCTAGGGTGATTCCTAGCATCGAGAGGTAGGATGGGTGTGTACTGGTTAGCTGTGTTTTCTTCCGAAATACCGTAAACGGAACTAGTCCTTCGTGACTACGGAAATCCGTTGGCTGTGGGAAAAATTTTGTACAAACTCTGCAGAGTCATATATTCCTCCAAATCATCTATTCCCTGTCCTAGATCGATATTATCTTATCCTAATGAAATGTCAGTTTTGATGACAGAGACTCTGGTGATTCGCATGAGTGCTAATTCCGGTTAAATGATTATTCCTGTGGATGGACTAACCCATTTATTCTCATGAATTAAATGTTTATTATGAGTATTATTTACTTGTGAATAAAAGCCCTTTCTGCGATGTCGCTCAGACGTCCGACTGTGGCATTGTTGTATTTTACTTTCTTTTCAAGCCCTTTCTGTGATGTCGCCCTGACGTCCGACTGTGGCATTTCTTTTAAAGCCCTTTCTGTGATGTCGCCCCGACGTCCGACTGTGGCATTTCTTTTAAAGCCCTTTCTGTGATGTCGCCCCGACGTCCGACTGTGGCATTTCTTTTAAAGCCCTTTCTGTGATGTCGCCTCGACGTCCGACTGTGGTATTTCTTTTAAATCCCTTTATGTGGTGTCGCTAAGACGCCCGACTGTGGCATCAATTCCTTATATTTATTTGTTCACCTTTCGAGGCGTCGCTTCAGACACCCGATCGGTAGTTATTTATGTTTTGTTGGGATTTCAGGTGGACTACCGCCATTTCCCTTTTACTTACCTTGTTATGCTAATTTTTTGAATGTACATTGGTGAATTACACATGGCGCATCCATGCATGCATTTATTATATCTTACGTCCGAACTGTCTTGCGAGTACTTTCAAAGTACTCACTGGCTTGTTGATTTGGCCAGATGCTGACGAAGGCGATCTCATGGATGAAGAGTTTGATAGAGAGTCCGACACTTAGAGGAGTCCCAGTCAGTCTCGTGCGACCCTGGATTTGGTCACTGTTTCATATCCGCTTCCGCTACCAAATAAATTCATCGAGCCTCACCTGGACGCTCGATGAGATGTCAGACTTAGAGTCTTGTATTTCTCTCCCCGCTGTGTTTCTCCACCACCGCCCTATCTTCGAGTCAGTAGTATGCCTCCACACAACTGTGTCATGTCCGCCATTATGTATAATTATTGGCGTGCTTGTAATAATTTGGTTGAGCAACTGTAGTTCGACTCTGTAATATATTTTATGCTACTGGCTTATTGTATCAAGAATCTGTCTACCAGTGAGGAGGATTTCTCTCATACTGTACTCAAAAGATTGGTTTCTCAATAAATATTTTTATTGGAAAACCGGTCGTGACAAGCTTGGTATCAGAGCCAGGCTGACTGTAGGAGGCCACTAGGTGCGATCGCTAATTGGTTATTAGCATGATAGAGCTAATTTATATTTTTGCAATTGTAGTCATTTTCTGTCAGTCAGCATAAATCTATGATCTGACCATGCAGAATTTTTGCCTACTTTTGTAGATGGCCGACAACAGCTGCGAGTCTCAGACCTTCGCCAACGTGCCCGATGGGTTCGTCAAGCTTCTTTCCTTCATCGTTCAGGTCGCGATGGGGCCATCTGTGCGCCCAGTCTTCACACTATGCCAGCACCGAGTCAACGACAGTCTGACCATGCACCAGGCCGCGGTGTAGTTCAAGGGAGGGCGTGGTGAGTTACGCCGCTTCCGGTTCGTGGGAAGAGCCATGCCTACGGAGAGGCATGCTATGCAGATGGCAGCCCGCGAGGCGATAGCTCGTCTCAGGGATGTCCTCCCCGTGATGAAGACTCGTCGTTACCGTTATCTTCCGTGCCATGTGCCTTACACCTGTCACTACGCATACTCCTGCCCCAGAGGAGAACGAGACGAGGCTTTTGAGATGCTCATTGAGTATCTCCGGGCCCTGGAGGCAGCCTTCGACAACCTGGTGGACGACTTCGTAGCTACCCGCATGGACTCAGTTCATGGCTGTGCTGCCAACAGGAGGGAGCTCCTACCCATCGCACCGCCACTGACCTTGGTCTCGTCCTCAGCATCTTTTATGCCTACTTGTCGCCTGCCTTCTACCGAAGAATTCAACCAAGTCATTGCACCCACTTCAGCGCGCACTGCACCACCCTTCGCGCCCACTCCTGTACGTGTAGCTCCGCCCCTGGCAACCGCTCCGTCCACTCTGCGCAACACTACACGTATGGAGCCCATTAGCGAGGAGGAAGTCGAGTCCCCAACCTCGCTACGCCTCGCCCTCGGCAGGGCAAAGGAGGTCGTCAACATCTCTGCCTGAGTACGCTTAGCTGCCATGTAATGTACCGCTTTGTAAGATATGTACATAGGTTGTGAGAAGTAGCCGGTTTGCGCATCATGTAGGATCTGGAGAAGTGCACTAGCCTAAATAACATGTCAGGATCATGTATGCATATCCTGAGTGATGTATTGTATAATTACCGCCCTCGTGTAAGATATGTAATGAGCAGTCCTTCTCCGTGCGCAAGCCGATTTGTTTTTCTTAAGTAAGCTGGGTTATTTAGTTTTATTTGCCAGCTTTATGCATTTTTTGGAATTGTTTTTGTGACTCTTTCTGCTTTCCTTATGTGTTTTACAAAAAAAAATTTCCTAGAGTGAAAAATGTCTCGTCCTTGGACTCGCTCCATGCCAACTCCACCAGAGGAAAATTATGATGCACAACCCAGCAACGAGTTCACTCAGGGACAGTCAAGCCAACAGGGCAGTGAATCGGCACTTTCACAAATGTGCCGCCTTTATGAGCAGAGTCAGCAACAACATCGGGAAATGATGAACCAAGTCATCAACATGGGAAATCACCATGGACAGTATCAGCAGCATTCCAAGTTATCTGAGCTACAGAAGACACGTCCTCAAACATTTTCTCACACTGACAAACCTGTTGAAGCCGAGGACTGGCTTCGAGATATGGAGAGAAAATTAATTATTGCAAAATGTTCAGACCCCGAGAAGGTATTGTATGCTCCGCACTATCTCACAGGAGCAGCCGCATCGTGGTGGGAGAATTTTCTGCACATGCATCCCCACGAAAATGACATAACCTGGGATGATTTCAAGGAAGGTTTCCGTGGTGCACACATTCCTAAGAGTATTATGAAAATCAAGAAGAGAGAGTTCGATGACCTCAAACAAAGGAACATGACAGTGTCAGATTACAACAGTCAATTTACTCTATTGTCCCGCTACGCCAATGAAGAGCGTATGACTGAAATCAAGAAGATGGAGAAATTCCTTGATGGTCTGGCGCCCGCGCTAAAATGCCAACTGGTCGTGCACACCTTTTCTGATTTTAAAACACTGGTGGACAAAGCCATTACTCTGGAAAATGAGAGACGCAGTCTGGAAGATATCCGCAAGCGAAAAAGGGACCAGACCAATCATGCCCGCAATCACCGAAGCAAGACAAATTTTCAAAAGGGTGGGACACACAAATCCTCATCCAATGTCTCACGCCCAATCAAGAATTTTCATGCAAGGGACAAGGAATTCACCTATCGCCCCGGCGTTACTTGTTACGCTTGTGGAGAAGAAGGGCACTATGCCAAACAGTGCCCCAAGCCAAGGAATTCAACCCCAAAGCCGAACAACGGCGGCAACAATTCCGCGCCCAAGTGAAACAATTTCAATCCCAACAATAACCACAGGAAGGGTCATCTGAATCATGTAACCAAAGAGGAGGCACAAAATGCTCCGGATATCGTACTCGGTACGTTTCCTGTCAACACAATACCTGCAATGGTTTTGTTTGATTCTGGAGCTTCTCACTCTTTCATTTCGAAAAGTTTTGCTTTGCAAAATAATTTTTCGATGCTTCCTTTGGAGAAATCCATGATCATCAAGTCCCCTGGGATTCAGCAAGTTACTCAGAATTACTGTCAGAATGTGGTCATTGAGTTCGAAGGATTGGAGTTTCACGCAAATCTTATTGTGTTGGAAAATAAAGGACTGGATGTCATCCTAGGGATGGATTGGCTAACCACCAATAAGGGTTTTATCGACTGTTTCAACAGGACCGTAATTCTCACACACCACTAAGGGAAGACAATAAGAGTATCAGCCAAGGAAGGAAAAATACCCCGGCAACCGAGATTAAATAAGGTGGACGTTTCTGAGCTAAACAAGGTTCCAGTAGTGTGTGAATTTCCAGATGTATTCTCTGAAGAACTACCAGGCATGCCACCAGACCAGGAAATAGAATTCCGCATTGAGCTAGCACCAGGAACCACCCCCATATACAAGAAACCATACAGAATGGCACCATCCGAGTTGATCGAGTTGAAGAAGCAAATAAAGGAATTACTGGAAAAAGGATACATTCGAGCCAGCTCCTCACCTTGGGGATCACCAATTTTATTCACCAAAAAGAAGGATGGAACGCTGAGATTGTGTATTGACTATCGAGCACTTAACATGGTCACAGTCAAAAACAAATACCCGATGCCAAGGATAAACGATTTGTTTGATCAACTCGCTCAGGCCAAGGTATTCTCAAAAATTGACTTAAGGTCAGGATACCATCAATTGAAGGTACGAACGGAAGATATCCCCAAAACAGCCTTCACCTCCAGATATGGACTGTACGAGTTCACAGTGATGCCATTTGGATTAACTAACGCCCCAGCATATTTTGTTCACCTCATGAACAAAGTATTTATGAAGTTTATGGACAAGTTCGTCGTGGTATTCATCGATGATATTCTGGTATACTCCAAGACACCAGAAGAGCACGGAAAACATCTCAGGATTGTGCTAGGAGAGCTAAGAAAACATTGTATGCCAAGTTCAGCAAGTGCGAATTTTGGCTAAGACAAGTAGGCTTTCTAGGCCACGTACTGACTCAAGACGGTATTGCAGTGGACCCATAGAAAGTCAAGGCTGTACTTGGCTGGAAGTCACCAACCAGCGTAACGGACATACGGAGTTTCTTGGGAATGGCAGGATATTACCGCAGATTTATTGAAGGATTTTCCACTATAGCCAAGCCTATGACACAGTTGCTCAAGAAAGATAAGAAGTTTGAATGAACAGAAGCCTGCGAGAAAAGTTTCCAAGAGCTAAAACGGAAGTTAACAACAGCACCGGTATTAATTGTACCCGACATACACAAGAATTTTGAAGTATACTGTGACGCGTCCAGAAAGGGTCTCGGATGCGTGTTGATGCAGGAAGGCAAGGTTGTCGCCTACGCTTCAAGGCAACTTCGCAAGCATGAGGAAAATTATCCCACTCATGACTTAGAAATGGCAGCAGTTATTCATGCACTCAAGGAATGGAGGCATTTCTTACTTGGGAATCAATGTGAAATATATACGGATCACAAAAGTCTCAAATATATTTTCACACAGCCAGAACTAAACTTACGGCAACGACGTTGGTTGGAGTTGGTAAAGGATTATGATGTTGGTATCCATTACCATCCAGGGAAAGCAAATGTAGTGGCCGATGCCCTTAGTCGGAACCCCAGCTCCGACGAAAACTACCTGCACAGCTTGAGGCCCGAATTCCAACAAGAATTTGCCAAGCTCAACTTGATAATGGTAGCAGAAGGCACCATAACAAATTTGGAAATACAACCCAACCTTGTGGAGAAAATTAAAGAAGCTCAGCCCAGTCACACCAGCATCGAAGGCATCAAAAGAAAGTTGAGTATGGGCAAGGCCTCGGAATTCGTCATAGAAAATGAAGGAATATTATGGTACGGAGAAAGGCTCTGCGTGCCAAACATAGAAGACCTTAAACAGAAAATTTTAGCTGAAGCACACACCACTCCATATTCAATCCACCCTGGAGGAACCAAAATGTATAAAGATATTCAGGAAAGATTTTGGTGGCACGGTATGAAGAGGGACATAGCCACCTTCATTGCATGTTGCGACTCATGTCAACGCATAAAAGCTGAGCATTAGAGACCAGCCGGACTACTGCAACCGAACAAAATACCTGAGTGGAAATGGGATGAAATAGGGATGGATTTTATTGTCGGACTACCTCGGTCACGACACGGGAATGATGCCATATGGGTCATCACCGATAGATTGACCAAAGTGGCACACTTTATTCCAGTGAAGACGACCTACAACACTCAGAGGCTTGCCAGGATTTATCTTTCCCGCATAGTTTGTCTGCATGGAGTCCCGAAGACTATAATATCCGACAGAGGCACACAGTTCATCTCGAGATTTTGGGAGCATTTACAACAGGCCCTGGGAACCCAACTAGCCTTCAGTACCGCATACCACCCACAGACTGATGGACAGACAGAACGCGTAAACCAGGTTTTAGAAGACATGCTGAGAGCATGTGTCCTCACATATGGAACCAGTTGGGAAGAAAGCCTGCCATACGCCAAGTTCGCATACAACAATAGCTACCAGGCCAGCCTACAAATGGCACCATTTGAGGCTTTATACGGACGAAGATGTCATACCCCGTTAAATTGGTCAGAGACCGGAGACAGCCGCATCTTCGGACCAGACATGCTCAGAGAAGCCGAGGAAAAGGTCAAGCTAATCAAAGACCGACTTAAGACCGCTCAAAGTCGACAGAAGAGTTATTATGATCAGAAACATCGTAGGGTCAGCTTCGAACCCGGTGAGTTCGTATACTTGAGAGTATCCCCTATGAGAGGACTGCAACGGTTTAAGATTAAAGGAAAGTTAGCACCAAGATTCATTGGACCATTCTGCATAGTGGCACGAAGAGGCACTGTAGCCTACCAGCTAGACTTACCCGAAGACTTGTCCGACATTCACGTCTCTCAATTAAGGAAGTGCGTAAGCAACCCAGAGAAACAAGTATCCCATGAAAACATTGACGTGCAGCCAGACCTCACTTATCGGGAACGTCCCGTAAGAATATTAGAGGAGTCTGAAAGGAGGACCCGACAGAAGACCATCAAGTTTTTCAAAGTCCAGTGGAGCAATCACACCGACAGTGAAGCAACTTGGGAAAGCGAGGATTTTCTTTGGACAGAGCACCCACACTTATTTAAGGATCAGCTGAAATCTCGGGGACGAGATTTTTCCTAAGGGGGTAGGTGTTGTGACACTCCAAAATTTTAATTTGGTTTTTATCAAAAACTTGTGGTTTTTGAAAAGAGGCCATTTAATTTTTTTTTCAGAAAAACCTTCCTCTTAAAAACTTCCTTTGCTTTGGCAAGGATTTTATTTTTTTCAAACTTTGGTGTTTGATCTTTTGAAACTTCTTCTCTGTTGGTTCCCTCTCAAATTTATTTTGGGAGTTTAATCTTTTTCTTTTAAAAGGAAACTCTATGAAAAACTTGGGATTTTCATATCTTGAAAACCACCCATGACTTTGCATTTTGCCCATGTGGTAAAACCCCTCCAAAACCTCCCCTACTCCTTGTGATCAACCTAAGTTCTCTGTCCAACTAATCCAAGCAAGTTTTGGATTTTATTCTAATTATTTTTCCTCTCAAATCATTTCTGAAAATTATTTGGAGCCTGAGTGATTTTCAAAGCAGGTACCCTATTGCATTTGAGTTTTGACCTCAAACCAACTCTCCTGGATAGTCCTTTGTACCCACAACCCAGAACCATCTTGATCCACTCCTCCTCTTTTCAAATTTTTCAAAATTCAGTCTCTGCAAGTTTGGACCAGATTGGCCAAATTTGATGAAATTCATATCTACACTGCTCCAAAAATTCCACCAAAATTCAGGCAGCCTACTGGAGCAATGAGTAGCCACTCCACCAAAAATCAGCTCAAGGAAAAATCACCAGAGGCCAAATTCATTCTGTCGAACACCTTGCATGCACTGTTGCTGTTCAAAATTCAGAAAATTCAGACTTCAGTGTCATTTTGCGTTCGTCAGCTTCACTCACGCGTTCACAGTGCACTTGGCACGTTCCTCGCCGCCTCTTCCTACTGTCTGGAGCACCACACGCGCACTTGTCCTCTTCCTGGCGTCGGTGGCACGATGGCCCGCCCTCGCCGGCGTCTTCTGCGGCGTCGGGACCTCCCGTGGCGGCCGACAGGGGATAAGAACGGCGACTCAACGCCGTTCCGCGCCGCCGATCGCCCCTCTGCTCTCCGCGTGGCCTCATGCGTGCCAGCGCACGCCCGTGGCACCGCCACCGTGGCCCGGCAAGCACGGAACGTGCTCCCTGCCGCCGACGGGCCGCGCCACCCCCGTTCCATCGAGCTCGCCCCTAGAACCAAATCCCAGCCCGTTTAGCACCTAAATGGAACCGGTGGACCTCAACGGCGATGCCCAAGCCCCTAATCCCACTGCACATCCACAGCACCGCCGTAATCACTCGCCGGAGATCCCCGTTCACGGCAACCGCCTCGGGCCGCCTATAAAAAGGGCCCCTGAGCTCACCCTCGTGCACGCATCATCACCACTCCTCACCAACGCCACGCCAGGCCACTAGGAGGACCTCGAGGAGGTCTCCTCCCCCAACTCCGGCCGCCCCGATCCGCCTCGGCCTCCACCACGATTCGCTCCGGTGAGGCCATCTCCGGCGCCCAAACCCCGTCCGTTACCCTCTCTAGCTACCAGGAGCCTAACCCCCTCTTCAATTTGATCTTCACAGCTCTCTCCGACGAGTCCCTCGACCACCCGAGCCGCCGTCCGCCGGAGCAAAGCTCGCCGTCGACGTGGTACTCGCCGGCGACCACCACCACCACCAATCGACGCGGAATGGCGCCCTGAGCACGGAGGTACCCTCCGATGACCCTGCCTCGCCATGGATCGCCGCCGGCGACCACCGCGGCTCTCGGGCGCCGACGAGCTTCGTCCCCCCCTTTTTGAAAGTTCAAACCTGACGAGTGGGACCCCACCGTCAGCCTCTCTGCCCTCTCTATTGAATCGTTTTCTGAAAGCGCCTTCGGGCAAAATGCGTTTCCCCATTGGGCTGGCGTAGTTTCTGCCGAAGCGTTTTCTGTTTTTATAAGCTACCCCCTGGAAATCTTCTGTTTCATTACAGATGAGTCCCTGGACAAAAACCCTTATAACTTTTAAACAGAAAAGTATTTTTGATTGATTCATTTTCTGTTCTCTTTAAATTTTTGTCTAGTTTTTTATCAGGTTTATTTGAAAAATATTTGGAATATTTTTGTGCACTCCTTGGTATTTACGATAGCGCATATATTTTATTTATAACGTAGATACCGAAGGAGGTGACGGAGCCGCGAACTTCACCGAGCTAGGCTCCGACTACTCTGAACCAGGCAAGCATGTTTGAACTTTTGATATGATGAGTGTCGTGGCATGTTTTGCATTTAGTTAGTTTCATGGCATGTTGAGGAACATATCGATGAACGTTATTTTATGCAATATTAAGGTAAGTGAGTTCGATGATCCATAAGTGGATGAATATGAGTATGAATGGCCATGTGTTGGCATGAGGATGGGTAAGATGGCAGTGTCGTAGCATGCCAGTCTTATGCCAGACTATGTGACTTCAGTGTCAAACCGTATCGGTCCAGTTCCTCTCATTTCCTTCCCTGTACTACCACATGTTTTCCGCAAGGAATATGGTTTAGTAAGTTGCAAACCGCTTTTCTGGTACACACCAAAAGGAGAGGCCGTGATGATGGTTCCATGGCCCTGGATTAAAGCCAGTCATCCGGTCAGGGGGCATGGGTGTTTCCGGTTGGGACCGAGAGGGGGGCACCCCTTAGAGCGCGCGTATATAAATTTGATCCCATGCTATTCGAGATTGTGATCTCCCCGTCTCAAAAGTTTTTCTTGGACGATGTCTAGGGTGATTCCTAGCATCGAGAGGTAGGATGGGTGTGTACTGGTTAGCTGTGTTTTCTTCCGAAATACCGTAAACGGAACTAGTCCTTCGTGACTACGGAAATCCGTTGGCTGTGGGAAAAATTTTGTACAAACTCTGCAGAGTCATATATTCCTCCAAATCATCTATTCCCTGTCCTAGATCGATATTATCTTATCCTAATGAAATGTCAGTTTTGATGACAGAGACTCCGGTGATTCGCATGAGTGCTAATTCCGGTTAAATGATTATTCCTGTGGATGGACTAACCCATTTATTCTCATGAATTAAATGTTTATTATGAGTATTATTTACTTGTGAATAAAAGCCCTTTCTGCGATGTCGCTCAGACATCCGACTGTGGCATTGTTGTATTTTACTTTCTTTTCAAGCCCTTTCTGTGATGTCGCCCCGACGT
>NC_057797.1:221841711-221849428 GCF_018294505.1 Triticum aestivum
AAGCCCTTTCTGTGATGTCACCCCGACGTCCGACTGTGGCATTTCTTTTAAAGCCCTTTCTGTGATGTCGCCCCGACGTCCGACTGTGGTATTTCTTTTAAAGCCCTTTATGTGGTGTCGCTAAGACGCCCGACTGTGGCATCAATTCCTTATATTTATTTGTTCACCTTTCGAGGCATCGCTTCAGACACCCGATCGGTAGTTATTTATGTTTTGTTGGGATTTCAGGCGGACTACCGCCGTTTCCCTTTTAGTTACCTTGTTATGCTAATTTTTTGAATGTACAGTGGTGAATTACTCATGACGCATCCATGCATGCATTTATTATATCTTACGTCCGAACTGTCTTGCGAGTGCTTTCAAAGTACTCACTGGCTTGTTGATTTGGCCAGATGCTGACGAAGGCGATCTCATGGATGAAGAGTTTGATAGCGAGTCCGACACTTAGAGGAGTCCCAGTCAGTCTCGTGCGACCCTGGATTTGGTCACTGTTTCATATCCACTTCCGCTACCAAATAAATTCATCGAGCCTCACCTCGACGCTCGATGAGATGTCAGACTTAGAGTCTTGTATTTCTCTCCCCGTTGTGTTTCTCCACCACCGCCCTATCCTCGAGTCAGTAGTATGCCTCCACACCACTGTGTCATGTCCGCCATTATGTATAATTATTGGCGTGCTTGTAATAATTTGGTTGAGCAACCGTAGTTCGACCCTGTAATATATTTTATGCTACTGGCTTATTGTATCAAGAATCTGTCTACCAGTGAGGAGGATTTCTCTCATACTGGACTCAAAAGATTGGTTTCTCAATAAATATTTTTATTGGAAAACCGGTCGTGACACCCTCTCGGTCCCCTGCCTCATTGACCTGATCCAGTTCACCGCCGCCTCGCTCGCGCCTGGATCCGGGACCCGCACGTCAAGCCCGCCGCCCGCTGTCGTCTTCCCGGCGAACCACGCCAGCCCGGCGCTTCCCGTGCCTGTCAGCGCCCGCCTGCGACCTCCTCTGCTTCAAGCCCCGTCCCACGAAGACCGCACACTTCCCTCGAGCATTGACCGTGCCCTGAGCGGCCTCCCAGGCCCAGCCCCAAGTCAGCCTGCCTACTTGCCTCACCACCAAACTGGGCCTTAGCCCACGGGTGAGCAACCCCTCCAGCTCCTCTGCTCTGTTGTGGCCCATCCAGTTTGGGTCTGTGTAGTTTTTTCCCTTGCTGCGAATTTATCAATTTGTCCAGGATTTACAGAATTGCAAAAAAACCCTCATTGTTCATGCATTTAATAACTCACAAACTATGCATCATATGTAAAAACATTATATATGTAAAATGCTTAGAATTTTGTCTAGTTTCATAATATGCCACTCTCATCCATGTTAAAAATGTTTAAAGTGATGTTTGATTTATTTTGCATAAATGCCATGCTAAATTGGTTTATTCCATTAATAAATAACCGTAGCTCCGAATTTAATAAACTTTATATGTGCATGGTGTAGAAAGGCATAGATTAACATGGTGCACTTTATTTGCATGTTTAATAAACAATAAAATATGATTTAGGTAGAACAGTACCAAACCCGAAATATGCATATGGGGATTTTTCCGGAATTGTTGTTTGTTGTTTCCGGCCTCATTTAAACTTGCCTAGATAGGTAGTTTAATTATGCTTCACCTCTTACCATGTTAACCAACATTTAACATTGTTGAGTACCTAAACAAGAGCGAACTAAATAACTTGAATGTGGTGTTTCGTCAATATGCAACTCGTTGCATATTGAGCTCCAGTTAATTTGTAGTGTTGTTTGTTGCACTTTGCCATGCCATGACTCATTAAACTGGACATGCATCATACTTGATTATGCATCATGCAACGTTTATGTGATGGTTGTTTACCATGATGTTTGCTTCTTTCCGGTTGCGCTTCTCCTTGATAGTTCTGGTTATGTTGCGATTGTGAGGATTCGTTCAACTACGTTGGTTCGTCTTCTTCATGGACTCGATCTTCTTCCTAGCGGGATTTCAGGCAAGATGATTGTCACCTTGGATCTCACTACTATCTTTTCTATGCTAGTTGTCTCGATGCTATCTCTATGTCGTGCTACCTACCAATTGTTTATCAAGCCTCCCAAATTGCCATGATAGCCTTTAACCTTTTTCACCCTTCCTAGCAAACCGTTGTTTGGCTATGTTACCGCTTTGCTCAGCCCCACTTATAGCGTTGCTAGTTGCAGGTTGTTCCATGTTGGGACATGGATATCATGGATTTCATGGGATATCCCGATATCCCTTATTTAATTAATGCATCTATATACTTGGTAAAGGGTGGAAGGCTCTGCCTTTTGCCTGGTGTTTTGTTGCACTCTTGCCGCCCTAGTTTCCGTCAAACCGGTGTTATGTTCCTTGATTTTTCGTGCCTAACACGGTGAGGGGTATGGGGCCCTCTTGACAGTTCGCTTTGAATAAAACTCTTCCAGCAAGGCCCAACATTGGTTTTACCATCTTCCTAATAACAACTAAAACTTGCATAGGGACCGGCTAGCACCCGAGGACTCTTAATCAACCCCCGGGCCAATGCTCCCCATGAGTGTTGGTCCAAACTAGGCGATGTACGACGCCCCCTGGGTAACCAGGGTCTTAGCCAACCCGATGTCTTGCCCATCCAGTGTACCCTGAGAACGAGATACATGCGGCTCCTAACAGTCTAGGTCGGTGCATCGGGAGGTCTTGCTAAATTTTTTTTACCATTGTCAAAATGTCTTGTGCATCGAGATTCTGAGTCTGACAGGAGGGTCCCGCGATGGAGGATTGTCTCCGCGGATCGTGAGCTTGTCATGGGCTAAGTTGGGACACCCCTGCAGGGTTTAAACTTTTGAGAGCCGTGCCCGCGGTTATGTGGCAGATGGGAATTTGGTAATATCCGGTTGTAGTGGACTTGAACTAAACTCAACTAAAATACACCAACCGCGTGCGTAACCACGACTGTCTCTTTTCGGGTTCATTCGAGAAGAGAACATGTTATGTTTGAACGTAAGTAGTTCAGGATCACTAATTGATCATTACTAGTTCGCGACCGTTGCGTAGTTTCTCATCTTACTCTTGTACTCGTAAGTTAGCTACCATACATTGCTTAGCCGCTTGCTGCAACCTCTCCACTTATCCTTTCCATACCCATTAAGCTTTGCTAGTCTTGATACCCATGGTAATGGGATTGCTTAGTCCTCGTGGCTCACAGTTTACTACAACAACAGTTGCAGGTACAGGTAAAGTGATGATCTGATGAGAGCGCGATGCTTGCTTGTTTTGGAGTTCTTCTTCTGCTTCTTCTTTGTTCAAGGGATAGGTTCCGGGTCGGGGAGCCTGGGATTAGCAGGGTGGATGTCGTTCTTCTTTTTCATTTGATTTCATCCGTAGTCGGATTCTTCTCTTCTGTATGATGACTGCTATGTATTGATGAACTATTGTTTGAATGTTGTATCTTGTGGCGAGTGTAAGCCTTTATCTTGTATTTTCATCTATTCAGTACATGGTATGTTGTAATGATATCCACCTTGCTATGTGCTCGAAATGCGGTTGTGCCCCAATCATGAATTCACCATGTGATTGGGATAGAATCGCATCTTGGGCGCTACATCCCTAGAAGCATTGGTTAGTCCATTATAGAAGATATCAAGTATTTCATTTTTCTTAAGAGGATGGTCAGGCAAAGCATTAAGTAATTGGCAAAGTCTCCTCCAAACTTGTTCTTTAATTTGAACAAAGTTAAATATTTCCTGTAAGGCAACTTGTTTCTTATGAGGAGGAAAATATTTTTCTGAGAAATAATAAATCATATCCTAGGACTACGCACACAACCAGGAGCAAGAGTATTGTACCAAGCTTTAGCATCACCCTTTAATGAGAAAGGAAATAATTTGAGAATAAAGTAATAGAGAGTTTGCTCATCATGAGTAAAAAGGGTGGCTATGTCATTCAACTTAGTAAGATGTGCCACAACAGTTTCAGTTTCATAACCATGGAAAGGATCAGATTCAACCAAAGTAATTAACTTTGGGTCGACAGAGAATTCATAATCCTTATCATCAATAAAGATAGGTGAAGTAGCAAACTTAGGATCACATTTCATTCTAGCATTCAGAGATTTTTTTATACTTGCATAATAATTTCTCTAGATCATCTCTATCTCTGCAAGCAAGAATATTTCTAGTTGTTTCTTCACTCATAACGTAACCTTCCGGTACCTTAGGCAATTCATATCTAGGAAGGCTATTTCTAGTAGGTGTTTCAGGAGATTAAGTTTTAAGATCATCATCAGATTCAACAACATCATGTTGTATAACTCTAGCAATTTGTTTATCAAGAAATTCACCAAGTGGCACATCATCATTATCAAGCAAGGTACTAGCATCATCATAAGCATTATCCATAGCAGAAGTAGCATCATCAATAACTTGCGACATATCAGAATTATTAGCATGTGGTGGTGTTGCAAGTTTACTTATAACAGAAGGTGAATCTTAAGCAGAACTGGATGGCAGTTCCTTACCTCCCCTCGTCTTTGAGGGAAATATCTTAGTCTTAGCATCCTTCAGATTCTTCATAGTGATAATATGATAATAATCCCAAGTGACTCAACAAATATAGCTATCCTCCCCGGAAATGGCGCCAGAAAAAGGTCTTGATAACCCACACGTATTGGGGATCACAACAGTTTTCAAGGGTAGAGTATTCAACCCAAATTTATAGATTCGACACAAGGAGAGCCAAAGAATATCTGAAGGTATTAGCAGCTGAGTTGTCAATTCAACCACACCTGGAGATTAATTATCTGCAGCAAAGTGATCAGTAGCAAAGTAGTATGATAGTTTTGATAATAGTAGCAGCAGCAACAGTAACGGTAATCGTGATAATAGCAGTAGTAACTTAGGAAGATCAATATAAGATAAATTCATAGGCACTGGATCGATGACTTGTTGGATGATATTCATCATGAGACTGTTATAACCTAGGGCGATATGGCACTAGCTCCAGTTCATTGATATAATGTAGGCATGTATTCCGTAAATAGTCATATGTGCTTTATTAAAAGAACTTGCATGACATCTTTTGTCCTACCCTCCCGTGGCAGCGGGGTCCATATTGGAAACTAAGGGATATTAAGGCCTCCTTTTAATAGAGAACCGGAACAAAGCATTAACATGGAGTGAATACATGAACTCCTCAAACTACGGTAATCACCGAAAGAAGTCTTGATTATTGTCACTCCGGGGTTACCGGATCATAACACCTAGTAGGTGACTATAACTTGCAAGATCGTATCTAGAACATGGGTATAATGGTGATAACATAAATGGTTCAGATCTGAAATAATGGAACCTGGGCCCAAAGTGACAAGCATTAAGCATGGCAAAGTCATAGCTACATCAGTCTAAGAACATAGTGGATACTAGGGATCAAACCCTAACTAAACTAACTCGATTACATGATGAATCTCATCCAACTCCTCACCGACCAGCGAGCCTGCAAAGGAATTACTCACTCCCTGTGGGGAGCATCATGAAATTGGCAATGGAGAAGGGTTGGTGATGACGAAGAACGGAGATCACCCTCTCCGGAGCCCCAAACGGACACCAGATTTTCCCTCCCAAGGAAGAATAGGGCTTGGCAACGGCTCCGTCTTGTGGATCGCTATAATTCTTTTTCCCTGATTTTTTTCTCTGAAAATAGGATTTTATTGCGTTGTTTTCAGGGTCTGCAGGGCCACCAGGTGGGGACAACCCACCTAGGCGTGCCAAGAGAGGGGAGCGGGCCCTTGTGGGTTGTGCCCACCCAGGTGCCCCTCTCCGGTCGATCTTGGCTCCAGAAATTCTTATTTATTGTATAAAAATCTTCACAAAGTTTTGTTCCATTCCGAGAACTTTTATTTCTGCACAAAAACAACACCATGGTAGTTCTATTGAAAACAACGTTAGTCCAGGGTTAATTTCATTCAAATCATGCAAATTAGAGTCCAAAACAAGAGGAAAAGCAGATATGTTGGAGACGTATCATATATCCTGTTATTATTAGTGCTAACCTTTTAGAGCACGAAGAAAAGAGATTATTGAAGGAAGCACTGTGCTGCTATTGTACATACTCTTGATGATCTTAAGTGCATCAGTCCCACTCTATGTGAACACAAGATTAATATGGAACCCAATGCTAAGCCAATTGTTGATCACCAACGATGATTAAATCCTAAGATGAAGGACGTGGTAAGAACTGAAATATTAAAGCTTCTGGAAGCAGGTATAATCTATCCCATAGCTGATAGTAGATGGGTAAGTCATGTTCATTGTGTTACTAAGAAAGGAGGCATTATCGTTGTTCCTGATGATAAAAATGAACTCATTCCACAAAGAATTATAACTGGCTATAGGATGGTAATTGATTTTAGGAAATTAAACAAAGCCACCAGAAAAGATCAGTACCTCTTGCCTTTTATAGATCCAATATTAGAAAGACTATCTAAGAACACATACTTTTGCTTTCTTGATGGATATTCTGATTTCCCTCAAATACATGTGTGGCTATGTCACAAGAGGATCAAGAGAAAACAACTTTTACTTGCCCTTTTGGAACTTATGCTTATAGATGTATGCCTTTTGGTTCATGCAATGCACTTATTACTGCTACTTCTTGAGCTTGCCTTGGTTTTTCCCTTGAAGAGGAAAGGATGTCGTAGCAAAGTAGAGATAAGTATGTCCCTCAGTTAAGAGCCAAGGTATCAATCCAGTAGGAGATACACGCAAGTCTCCAATCTATGCACATGCACAAACAATCAAACACTTGCACCCAATGTGATAAAGGGGTTGTCAATCCCTTCACGGTCACTTGCAAGGATGAGATCTGAAAGAGATAGGTATAAAGATTACTAAAACTTAAAACAAAATAAAAGTAAATAAATTGCAACAAGGTATATTTGGGTTTTTGGTTTATAGATCCAAAAATATATGATGAAAAATAGACCCGGGGGCCATAGGTTTCACTAGAGGCTTCACTATTGAAGGATAACAATACAGTGGGTGAACAAATTACTGTCGAGCAATTGATAGAAAAGCACAAAGTTATGACGATATCCAAGGCAATGATTATGAATATAGGCATCACGTCTGTGTCAAGTAGACTAACTCCTGCCTGCATCTACTACTATTACTCCACACATCGACCTCTATCCAGCATGCATCTAGCACTACTGGAATCATGATCTTTGTCGTTAGCCAGTTCGTTGCCGTCTGCTACCTGATGGCGAAGGAGGTCTTTGCCATCAACATACAAAAAGCTCACGGCAAAGAGAGAGAGAGGATGACAAAGAGGGTGTTTGCCGTCACCCAGCTCTTTGCCATCTGCTAGCGGACGGCATAGAAGCTTTGCCGTTTGCTAGTGGACGACAAAGAGAGAGGGTGGTCCACTAGTGAGAACCACCTAACAACCACTTTCTTTGCCATCTGCTAGATGACGGCAAAGAGAATAGCAAACCTAACGGCCCTTTCCCCCCGGCCCCACCCCACTAGGTACGCACTTTGACATCTTCTAGAAAACAACAAAGAAATTAAACCTAACCAAAAACGGTCGGCCCCTCGCCCCACCCCTCTCCCTCCCTCACCTCACCACGCTGCCCTCGTGCCCGCCGTCCCCGTGCCCGCCTCCCCCACCGCCTTCCCCACCACCCCGCCGCCCCCGA